>NW_004525099.1:24218-25068 GCF_000260255.1 Octodon degus
TCAAACACAATGTACCACAATTTGTTGGATGCAATGAAAACAGAAGGATATTTATGGTGGTGAACTCACACATTAAGAAAACAGAACAAGAACAAATAAAAACCCTAATGCTGCACCTCGAGCTTTTAGAGAAAGAACAGTAAACAAAGCCCAAAGCCCAATGTTGAGGAAATTATAAAGATTAGAGCAGAATGAATGCAATTGAGACAGAAAATAATCCCAAAATTAATGAATTTAATAATAATAATTTAATAAACTGGTTCTTTGAAAGGTGGTTCTTTGAAAGATTAAATAAAATTGTTAAACTCCTAGCCAACCTTATGAAAAAGAGGAAAGAAAACACCTAAACCCAAGCAATAAGGAATGAAAAGGGTGAAATTACAACAGATCCTATGGAGATTCAGGTCATCAATAGTAATTTTGAAAATTTTTACTCTCTTAGAATTGAATACACAGAAGATATGGAGAAACTCCTAGATAGGTACAAATCAGCAAAACTGAATCCAGAAAATATAAAAACTCTGAATAACCCAATATCTACCAATAAAATTGAAAATTTAATAAATAACTTACTAAGAAAGAACAATCCAAGTCCTGGTGGTTTCACAGCTGAATTCTGCAAGAAATTTACAGAAGATTTAATCTCAACACTCTTAAAACTCTTCAATAAAATTGAAAAGGAAGTACTGCTCCCAAAATCATTCCTGGAGACAAATATTATACTGATACAAAAACTAGAGAAAGACTCAACCAAAAAAGAGAAATACAGACCAATCTCCCTCATGAACATAGATGCAAAAATCCTCAGTAAAATACTAGCAAATAGAATGCAGCAAATGATCAGGAAGAT
>NW_004525099.1:25393-26199 GCF_000260255.1 Octodon degus
AGACAAGAATGTCACTATCATCACTCCCATTCAATATAGCTCTGGAAACATTAGCCAGAGCCATTAGACAAGAGAGAGAAATAAGGGCTGGCCAGATAGCTCAGTGGATTAAAGCACCTGCTTAGGCAGACAGGGGCTCAATCCCATCGTGCTGTGCTGGCCACATGCCTGAAGAACACTAAGACCACAAATGAGACTGGTCACAGTGCTTGGGAGGCTGAAAAACAGGAAGGATCAATATGAATCCAATCTGTGTAGTTAGACCTGTAGACCCTGTACTAAATACATAAAAAAGAAATAAAAGGAATAACAATAGGTGAGGAGGAAATTAAGCTATCATTATTCACAGATGACACGATACTCTACATGGAAGACCCAAAAAACTCTATTAGGAAACGTCTAGAATTAATGAACAATTTCACTAACATGGCAGGATGCAAAGTCAACACCCAAAAATCAATAGCGTTCCTCTACACAGATAACGAGCTCACTGAGAGAGAAATTAGAGTAACAGTACCCTTCACAATAGCTTCCTAAAGATGAAATACTTAGGGATTAATCTATAAAAGAAGTAAGAAATCTATACAATGAAAATTACAATATCCTGAGAAAAGAGATCAAAGAGGATTAGCAATGATCACTCAGACAAAGGATTTCTATCTAGAATATATAAAGGTCTAGCTGGGCATTGTGGCAATGCTTGTAATCCTAACACTCAGGAGGCTGAGGCAGGAGGATCACTGTGAGTTCAAGACTAGGCTGGACTACAAAGTGAACCAGGGCCAGTCTGAACTGCATAGTGAGAC
>NW_004525099.1:27927-37407 GCF_000260255.1 Octodon degus
GTGTTATTTTCTTTTTATAGATAAGTAGATGAAATCTCAGAAATGTTCGTTAATTGCTGGATTAACAGAATTTGTTGATGATGTAGCCCAGGATTTTATTCAATTTTATTTGACTCTAAAGCCCTCATTTAGGCCATCACATCAAACTTTGCTTATTATATCATATTAAGGTAGTATGGTGATGATTGTGTGATTTATTGGGGTAATCATACACAATGTCTGCCATTTGGGGTGCCTGGGCACTGATTGTAGTCTCAGGATCAGTGACAGTCATTGGAAGGCACTTATGGTGCTCCTAATTTTCTCCTGAGATTCTGTCTATGCTTTCAGCATCTGCAATGGTAGGCATTGTGCCAGACTTCCCTTAGGTTAAAGAGCTCTTGGGCATCACAATTTATATATCGCACCTAGCGTCACCAGCCCTGTCCTGCAAATCTATCATATCTGCTCTTCAGCACCGTAGCCAGATCCCAGAGCTTTGACGATAGGCCACTAAGTCCAGAGCTAAGTCCAGAGCCCCAACAGTCTTTTCTTACCAGGTGAATGTATGGGTGAGGAAGTAGCCTTCCTTCTTCATATTGATTTTCTCTGATCAATTCTTGACTCTAAGCATAAACTAAATGAGACAGAGAAATAGAAATAACAATTGGAAATGAGGAAGAAATACATTGTTCTGATGGCTGTGGTTCACATAACTTCCTTTTGTTTTCTTTAATGTTCTGGTGAAATCTTTGGACTTAAATCTCTAATTCTCCTAGTTTGAAGATGACATTACCTAATTCTAGATTTTCTATGAGCATGCTGGTAGTAAGTATGTGACTGAACTAACCAAGGTGGATACCATTTTGAGCTAGAAATGCTTGCTTAACTATAAAAGGAAGAAATAAGGACAGCTATCAGAAAATAAAAAAGCTTCATGGTACGTACTAATGTACAGTGAACAAGACAAAGAACTATATATACTAAACACCTAACATTAAGAGTGCTTAAGTTTTACCTTTTTTGTTCTCAATTCTTCTTGTAAAACATATTGACTGTTACAGATACAAAAGAAACTTACACTGTTTCTCTTCCTCTCTCTTTCCTCCTCCCTCGAAGGTTATCTATTAACCTAACTAGTCATTATCCCTGCATGTATTTTTATAACTTCAGTATATATGCATATTTTATGAAAATAACAATAATTTTTTACATTGAAAAATTAATATGTTTTTTAGAATCATTTAGAAATTGGCCTCTTCCAGTTAACATTATATTTTGAGGAGTTACGTTTATCAATGCATGTGACTACTTTTAGGTGAATATACAATATAAGAGAAGGACAAGATACAATATGTACATATGGGTGAAACACAATACGGAACTGAATAATCTATCCTTCATACACCAAGAGTGCCATCTGCAAGTTGTGAGTTAGCTTTTAGGGTTGTCCTTCTATGTACCCCACAGGTCCATACAGTAACATATTAGTCAACCAAGGAGCCTCAAAAAAGTTCAGGGACCTAATTTAATAGACATGAAGTGCTCTGGCCAGATTGCTTCTAAGTTAGAAATTGATAATGAAAATATAGTTTAGGAAAATGTATTTGGAAGCTAAAAATACACTTAAAGAAAGAATTTTTTTTGGGGGAGGGGGAAGTTCAGCTCCTTACAGCACATACGGAACAGGTAGAAAGAGCTGCATTTAAGGAATTTATTGGGCTAAAAGCATATAAGTTTTCCTCAGACTAGCTTTCCTTGGGCTAAAAGAAGGCACATGAGCTGTGTTATCTTGAAAAGCAAACCACTCAAGAGAGTTTTTGCTCAAGTGAGGCATTCTAGATTAAGTTTAAAGGGGTGTAGTTAATATGTCAAACCTAAGGGTAGAGGGTCTAAAATATCAGCCACAATTTGAACTTACCTTCCCTGAGAAGAAAGTGGTAGTAGTTGCCTGGAGATGATCTCAAATAAGCCTGCATGGTGCTCTGCGTGAGGAAGACTCTGTATTGAAAATCTGTGCCAATCACAGGACTGAGTGAGACCTTCCTTTTCCTGCTCCTTTTCAATGCTACCATAGTCAGAGGCTGCCTACAAGCAAGAGTGGATAAGGCGGGGAAATGTAAAATTCATGATATCTCTCCTTTCCAGTCAGATTTCGTTCGAAACAGAAAAATGAAACTAAACAAAAAAGAAACAAAACCCATTAGAAATGATACACCATTTCACTAAACGAAGTGATAAGAATTCAGCAATGGCTGTTATAGTGCATATTGGTGTCTTCAAATTAGTTGTTCAGATTACCAGATGTAAGTATGCAAAATTGGTCAAAAAATAAAAAGAAAAAAAATGTATCAATTATTCTTTTCAATAGACCAGTAGAAATCAGCAGTATAATTATTGGAGCTATCCTATATGTACACACACACATACTTGTATACATATTTATGCATTCCCCCTTATTTCTTTTCTCCTTTTCCTCATCCAGTCATTCCCTCCTTTTGGACAGTTCTTTACCCTTTACAGTATCTATTGTACCTTCCAGATTTTATGTGCTCTTTCAGGTTAGAATATAACTCCTACTGAGGAAGAAAGCAAAGTGGAAATTATCTGAGAACCAAAGTTGATTTATATTTGATTGGATTACACTTTGAGTACCTAAAATGTGATTTTAAAAAGGCTGTCATGTCAGCTAAAGTACTTCCTGCTTTGCTTCCGTGAAGTGCTGCTCCTTCCAAAAAACAGTTTTAGGAGACTTTCTTTTTTCAATCTTCACCAATTTATGAAGTGGATACTGTTTTACCACCATTGGACAGATGAAAAAATGTAAGTTGCCTGAGATCACATAACTAATAAGAGAATTTATGGAGATAAGAAATTATACTTTAGACAAATCTGACTCCAAAATCTTATATTAATTTCTAGCTACTGACCTTTATGAGAAAATATTTTTTATTTATTTAAAAATATTTAATAATCACCAATAATGCCTGTGCTAGCTTTTAGGAATTAGGAAATCAGTAATTAGTGGGTATACTTATGTGTACATATGCGTATATGTGTGTGCATGTATGTAGAAATGTGTGTATGTATATTTATTGTATACACATCTGTGTTCATATTCCAGTGTAGACTTATGGTGCTGGAAAATAGACAACATGTGAGCTACAAAGTGAAGGGAAAAGTAAGACGTCATCTAGTAATATGCTGGGCAGGACTCAAGGAGAAATGAAACTGGACTGTGTCCTTCAGCGTGAATAGCTTTTCACTGGTTAACTGGTGGGGCTGGAGTCTGATCCCTGAGAGGATCAGAGTGCCTTCTGTTGGAGAGAGAATAGCCTGTGCAAAAATGTTTATATTTTTTGGGTAGTTTGAAGGGATATAGAATTTGAGTTTGTTTTTCTCTGAGCATTGTGAAGATGCTATTTTCTAGTCACTTGTAGCCAATGAATCTTCTGTTGGTCGAATTATCAGTCCTCTATGGCCCATCATTCTTTTTCATTTTTTGGGTTAATTTTAATATACTCTTTTTGTGTTTGCTGCTCAGTAGATTTATAACATGGAATCTACAGATGGAATTTTTTTTAAAAATTGCCTGATTTGGGGACTTCTAGAGATTTTTAAATCTGAGAATTCATTTCTTTCACATCTGTCAGGGTGGTGAATTACAAAAACAAGGCAAGCATAGCACAAGGGTTGGCAAGAGTGTGGATAAAAGGAAAATGCTGCACACTGTTGGTATGAATGTGAATCAGTGAAGCCACTATGGAAGATAGTATAAAGAGTGCTTAAAAATTAAAACTGGATCTACCATATGAGCCAAGAATCCCTCTTCTAGATATATACCTGAAAATATAGAACTAGTGGTATATACCCGTGTTTTAGGTATTTTTCTCTTCAGTGACTGTCTAACCTGTCCACTGAGTTTTAATTTGAATATATTTTAAAATTTTTCTAGTAGCTATATCTTAGACTCTTTTCAAATATACTTTGTTTTTTCTTCATAGCACCTTCATTTCTATAGTGTGTATTCCTTTTTTAAGGCACTAAGTACTTTGAACATAATTTCTAATCCCAATCAAATGGACTAATTTGACCCTAAATTGTTTTTGTGAAATGGTTTAAGCTATTTATTTTTACTTATTTTATTTTATTTTTTTATTAATTTTTTAAATTTTTTTCAAAGTTTTATTGATAAACAGATAGCAATGAGTTATTTTATTTATTTTAAAAGGAAAAAAATCCAATATAAATAACAACAACAGGGGCTGGCCAAATAGCTCAGCAGATTAAAGCACCTGCAAACAGGTGCAGGGTCAGGGGTTCCATCTCCAGGCCTGCCATGCCACCCCCACCCCTGGGGCATGCTGAAAGGGCGATTGAGACTGGGTGTAGTGGTATGTCCCTGTAATCTCAGGTCTTGAGAGGATATACGAGTCCCATCTAGTAGTGAGACCCTGAACACCCTGTAGACCTTTCCCTGAAAAAAACAAAACAAAACAAAAAACAAAGACAATGACTGAGTGACATAAAACAATAAAAACAATAAAAATTAAAATACAAAATTTTAAAACAAGAATAAAAAGTTAACAATGGTTGCTATATTGCATATTACTATCATCAAATTTGTTACTTGAGATTCCCAGGTATAGGTATGCAAGACTGATCAAACAATTAATTAAACATGACCTAAATTCTATATTTGATCTTAAATTTCATGGAATCACAGGCCAAAAGTTCTAACCTGGCACAGTGTGGAAGCCTATAATGGGAGATAAGTAAAGACCTAAGTCATGAAATTGTAAAAAATAATGTTGATCAGAGATATTGAAGCTCAAATAGGGGCAGTGGACTAAAAAGCAAGGGATGAAAGAGAAAGCATAAAAATCAAAGAGTGATTGGATTTGGGGAGTTAAGGGAGAGGATTCCTTCAGGTTTTGATTTGTGCATCAGGAAGATGGTAATGATGATGGTATGTACTAACAAGTAGAAAGAGGGAAGATGAGTAATTTCATGATAATCGATTGCAAGTTCACTGTAAAAGTCAACAACTTTGAAAGAACCATTTTTTTTTATCAGTTACATGTTTGAACATTGTAGAACATGGTGGTCTTTCCAGGTTCAGAGGGAAGAAGTCATGAAGGTGGCAAGATGTGAAAAGAAGATGAGAAGCTACTTGAGATTGTATAGGTGATTATTTCACAAAGTTTGCCACTGGCAAGAGATAAACAAGAAGTTGGGTGAAAATCCCGGAGTAAATGAAGAATCTCTCACTGAGGGAAGGACTGGAGCAGGTTGTTTGTAGGTTAGATGGAATAAGCCACCAAGTGGTGAAGGGAAGAAACCAGGGAGACACTGCTACAATAAAAGGAGTGATCTAGAGGAAGGAGCATGAGTAGAACTGAATTTAGGTCTTTAAGGATCTTGGATAACATAATTAAATTAAGTAGTAGTATTGCAACCCTAACCTCTGATCTCTGACTTTCTTTTCTTTTTTTCCACTTAAAGTCTCTTTCAGACAAGATCATTGTCATTCATCATGAGTTGTGCCCCTAATGCTTCGCACTTTCCAATTTTCTTGCTCCTTGGGTTCTCAAGAACTAGCATCCCCCATGGCCTCCTTTTTTTCCTGTTCCTGACTATTTACTTGGCCACCATCTTGGGGAATGTGACTCTGGTACTGCTCATCTCCTGGGATTCCAGGCTCCAATCGCCTATGTATTATTTGCTCCGTGGTCTCTCTGTGATAGACTTGGGGCTATCCACCGTAATCTTGCCTCAACTGTTGATTCATCTCGCCTCTGGTTACCCAGCCATCCCTGCTGCACAATGTTTGGCTCAGTTTTTTTTCTTCTATGCATTTGGAGTTACAGATACACTTGTCATTGCTGTCATGGCTCTGGATCGCTACATGGCCATCTGTGACCCCCTGCACTATGCTTTGGTGATGAATCACCAGCTCTGTGCTCGTTTATTGGCCTTGAGCTGGTGGGTTTCTGTGGTGCACACTATGCTGCATGTGGGTCTCATCCTGCCCCTGTGTTGGCCTGGGGATGCTGGGGGCCATGTTAGCCTTCCCCACTTCTTTTGTGACCACCGACCACTTCTGAGAGCCTCTTGCTCTGACATCCATTTCAATGAGCTAGTCATATTTTTGGAAGGTGGCTTTCTCATGCTGGGTCCCTGTGCCCTTATTGTACTCTCCTATGCCCGGATTGGGGCCACCATCATGCGCTTGCCTTCAGCTGCTGGTTGCCTCCAAGCAGTCTCCACTTGCGGATCCCACCTTACCATGGTTTGCTTTGTCTATGGCACTATCATTTGGGTCTACTTCCAGCCTCCTTCCCAGAACTCTCGGAATCAGGATATGGTGGCTTCCGTAATGTACAGTGTTATTACACCTTTGGCCAACCCATTAGTTTATAGTTTCCGTAATAAGGATGTGAAAGATGCCCTCCGCAAGCTGCTGAGACAGGAGGAGAAAGTAAACTGATTAGCCTGCTGTGGGGTATGTTTGGTAAGTGAGAAAAGGGTCAGTGGATCTCAGTCATGGTTGGCTTGGGGGAGATTAGTGGGAACAATGGCTTAGAAAACCAAGGGAAATTCAAATTTCACCATAGTCAGCGCTAACCAGATGCTAAACTAAATCAAAATGATTCAAAGATCTAAACATTAAAAAGAAACACTTTTTTTGAGGGGGATGGGGTACTGGGAATTGAACTCATGACCTTGTGCTTTCCAGGCAGGTGGGGTGCTGCTGAGCTAAGTCCCTGGCCTTAAAAAGAAGCACTTAAGCTTCTGGAAGATAAAGTAGGTAAAAATCTCAAAGTCATAGGTGTAGGCAAGGTCTTTATGAACAGCACTCCCATCGCATAAGAAATAACATCAAGAAATGACAACTGGGATTACACCAGGTTAAAAAACTGCTGCAATACAAAAGGTACTAACAATGGAATGAAGAGCTACCCAAAAGATAGCAACAGCTTTTTTTTTTTTGCCAGCTGTTCTTTAGCTGACTAATTTCAAGAGTACATGAAGAACACAAAAATTTAGATTACCTCCAAAATAAAGACCATAACAAAGAAACTGAAATGGATAGACACTTCTCAGAAGAAGTATGAATTGTCAATAAATATAAGCAAAAATGTTCAACATCTCTGGCTATTAGATATATTCAACTTAAAATGACACTGAAATTTCATCTTACTCCAGAAAGAATTGCTATCATTAAGAAGTCAAATGATAACAAATGCTTGTGTGGTTATGGGGAAAAGATGAACCCTTCCTTCCACATTTTTGGTAGGTACATAAACTAGTACTACCACTTTGTTAGTTAGTATGGAAATTCCTCAAACATCCTGTCCTTGCCTCCTTGGATTGAAGTCTGCTCGGTCATGATATATGATCTTTTTGGTGATTTGTTGCATTGTGTTTGCCACTATCTTGTTGAGCATCTTTGTACCTATGTTCATTAAAGAGATTGGCTTGTAGTTTTCTTTCTTCATTTAGTCCTTGCCTGGTTTTAGAATCATGGCAATGTCTCAGGAATAAATTTGGGAATACTCCTTCTTTTCTAATTTCATTAAAGAATTTGAGAAGTGTTGGCATTAGATCTTACATTGAAGTTTTTGTAGAATTTAGTGGTAAAACCATCAGATCTTGGGCTTTTCTTAGTTGACAATTTTTTTTAAACTTTTTACCTCAATTTCATTGCCTATTACTGGATTATTTGATAATAATTCCGTTTTGGTAACTTGTATATACTTAGAAATATACTCATTTCTTTTGGATTCTATAATTTCTTGGAGTATAGGTTTTTGAAGTAGTTACTAATAATGTTAATATCCATTATGATTTTACCTTTTTCATTTAAAAATTTTATTTGCATTTATTTTATGCCTGAGTTATTCCAGTGCCATAAATTTTTGTTTCTGCAGTTTCTTTTGGGATATCCTTTTCTTCTGTGCAGCTTCCTCCTTTGGTTTAGAAACAATTTGCTCCTTTTCAGTAAGGATCATCTCAATATGGCAGGGGGAGCTCGTGTATGGATTAATCCGGCCATGAGCTCTGTAAGTACGGCAGAGCATCTTGGGTGCTTTGTTCACCTGGACATGTTCAATAACCAGAGAATCCACATCTAAACCCTTAAGCTCAGCATTGATCCCTGCATTTTTAAGCATGTGCTGCAAAAATTCAGCACTCTTTTTGGGCCACTGACCATGTGTCCAGCCCCAGCGTTTGGCCTGGACACACCTACCAACTCCACCATTGTAACACCAGAATGGCACACACTGTTTTTTAATGTGACATTCTTCATTTTTTTGATGGGGATTGAACTCAGGCCCTTATGTTTGCCAGGGAAGTGCTTATTCCACTGAGCCATCTCCCCAGCCCCAACATCCTTCAGATATGTTGTGGACTTTTGGATACACATACCATTGATGGCCTGGACAGTTTCATGTGTGTCCTTAAAGTGAATGTGAAGATTCGAGCCTCTTGATTTGCATGATTTTGTAGGGTTTTTTGGGTTGAGAATAGGGAACCATCTTCAAAAGTCACCTCAGGCTGCTCATGGGAAGCACACTTTTTTCATTTCTAATTGTACTTATGTAGATCTCTTCTTTTCTTTTTTTGGGTAAAACTGGTTAATTGTTTGACTAACTTATTTATTTAATTTTAAATAACCAGTTCTGTGAGTCATTGATTCTTTCTGTACATTTTTAATTTACTAATTTCTTCTCTGCTTTTTATAATTTCTTTTTTGTACTAGCTTTAGATTTGGATTGTTATTGTTTTTCTAGAACTTTGAAGTGTGTCATACCTATTTGGGCTAGTTCTGTTTTTCTGATGTGGTGTCTTAGTTATTTTTTGTTGTTGCTGAGACAAAAGTTAAAGGAGAAAAGGGTTATTTAGCTCACAGCTGATAGAGGTTTTAGTCTATAATCAGCTGGGTCCAATGCAGGGTGGCACGTAGTAGAGGGGCAACAGTTCATGAAGGCAGAAGACAGAAAAATCAATAGTGGAGAGAGAGTAAGAGAAAAAGCCTTTTTCAGTCTATTATATTGTATGCAGGCTACCTGTCCTAAGGCAGGTATAGCATTCGTATCCTTAATCCCAGAATTGCACCAGGAATCATCACTCACTATACATTCAGCTACCTCTGAAAAAGTCTCATGACTTTGTGGGGTGTGGGGACACATCTAGACACACACCACAATATTTGCACTCCAAACCATACATTTCTCTTTTAGGACTATTTTTTTAATTGTGTCCTAGAAGTTCTAGTATGTTATAGGGGCATTAGTATTTAATTCTAGGAACTGTCTAATTTCTTCCTTGATTTCTTCTGTGACTCACTGATTATTCAAGAATATATTATTTGATCTCCATGTATGTATTTTTTCCCCATAATTTTATTGAGAAACAAATAGCAATGAGACAGTTTCAAACCAAATTGGTAGGACAGTTTCAATAATTAACACATTGCATACATTCTTCCTAGTA
>NW_004525099.1:44849-51617 GCF_000260255.1 Octodon degus
AAAATTCAGTATCTGAATTCTCAGGACTCATAAAACCAATTAGAAATGTCTGGCTGTCAGCTAGTCACATCACACTCACGCTGCTTCACACCACAAGTGATGATCCATGACTAACACCAGGAGGCAAATCCCAATTCCAAGGGTTTCTAAAAACTACATTGTCTTATTGCTAAATTGTACACAATGCATTTTCTTGGCAACTTTATCAATTAACACTATGGGATAATTATAAGGGTTTGATTAGCGTAGTATTTCAAAATTGCATAATTATTTAAATGTAACTTCTAATAGATGTTAGAATAGGAAAGCCTTCAGTCATGCCTAATATAATCACCAAAAAGATTTACCAAAAAAATTACCACTACTGAAAAGTCTTTCAGTTGTATGTACAAATACACAATTCAACTCAATTTTACCAAGTGAAAATATTACACTGTTAGTGCCAATTACCATCAGATCTTCTGTGATAAAGGACAAAAATAAATGTTGTAAATGATGTATGTCAATTCTTCTGCAAGGCTGTTTCATATAAGTTAAAACAGCTCAAAATTTGCCAGGATTTTATATTAATTCTTACTATAATATTTTAAAATACTAATTTTAAATGCTCCATGGAGTAAACCTATTTTGAAGGCTTAGCACAATAACGAAGAAATTTAAACAGGAAAGTTTAAGCCCAGAAGTTTAAGAAATCTTTTCTATATATAACAAAATTACCAACTTCAATGGATTCCACTAAAAAGCATCACTATAAAACTCACACAAAGTAAATTGAAATACATATGGCAGAATGTGCAATCCAAAGCATGGTCACACAACACAGTAAATGATAAAGGTTAGGCAACAAAAGTTCAAATTAACATATAAGTGAACGGTTGTGTGCAAATTTTCATGAATAAGAAATTATTCATTTGGAACATTTTATATACAACTTGTTTACAATTTAAAACAAGTACAATTGAAAACATTTCTATGAAAAAACCACAATAAAACCAAATAAAACACTGAATAACAGTCTTACAAACTGGTCTCTCTCAGGAATTTTTAAGCAAATAGCTGTGTGGTACTATTCTAAGAAATACCCTCTTCCTGCTCAATCATTTCTGTTTTAACTGAAAACACATCTGCCAGCATGTGTTTTGGAATTTCTGAACCCCGGACTTTCAGGGCATAACAAGCATTCTCCACTTTGGCCAGGCTCTGTTTCAAGGTGTACAGCTTCTTAGAAACTTCATAAGGCCCTGTGTTGCCAATGAATGAGAACCCATCATAAACCTGACGTAAAAACTGGCTGACTTCAAAGGGTGTGTCAATGTCCCCATTCCCCACACTGTTAATACACATCCGCATCAATTCTCCAGTTAAATCAGCCACTCCGAGGAGGTAATCAACAGGCGTGACTCTCAGGCTCCAAGTGAGCAGCTGCTTTTCCTGTGCATCAGAGGAGGGAGTCTTGTTTTCTTTTCCACTGTCTTCTGTTGTAAATATTAACTGTTTATTAATTTCATCCATGCTGATTAATGATCGTGTTTTGATGAAATGTTGAAAAGAGACAGCTTCTACATACTCCTGCAGTCCCGTCGTAATGGCTTGGTGGAACTGATGCATGTCTTCTCCTGATAGCTCTTGGGCTACCTGTAATATTTTTTGTCTGACGCCATCCAATTTAATTTCTGATTCGGTCAATATTTCTTCCATATCAGGTGCACTTGTAATCCTATGGAGGAGAAAAATTGTCCTTTTACTTTCCACAGTTATATCCCGGCTGAGCTTCACAAGCCTCTCGTATTTGTCATGTCTCGCATCCAGCTCCTGCTGGAAGGATTTGAAGGCCAACATCACGGGAGAAGATGAATTAACATCCTTCCCCTCTCTTCTTTGGTTAAGCGGGAAGTTGTCATGCTTCCTCTTCCTGAACCCTCCTGACCCTTCTTTGCCGCTCATGTCTGGTCGACCTTCGCTGAAACGCTCGGACAACGAAGCGCAGGAGCTGGGGAGCGCGGGGACCCTGTATGTATTTTTTAAACTCCCTGATTTCTGTGATTTTGTTTGCCATTGATTTCTAGGTTCATTACACCATGATTTGATAATATTCATAGGATAATTTTAATTCTTTTGCTTTTACTTAAGTATGCTTTATTGACTACAGGGCTGTGAAAAGCCTAATGCAATGCTGAGAAGAATGTGAAGTCTTGTGCTGGGTGGAACACTCTGTAGATGTCTTTTAAGTTTGTTTAACTGATATTTCTTTGTTGATTTTTTTACTTGATCTACTTCTGATAGTGTGGTACTGAGGTTTATTACTATGACTGCATAATGTTCAACCCATCTTCCTTATTTGGTGTTGTTTGCTTTATGAGGTTGCATGTACTGGTATTTGATACATGTAAGTTTATGATTGTTACATTGTTCCCTTAACCAATCTGTAGAGATCTTCTTTGGCTTTTCTGATCAGTTTTGACTGGAAATGCACTTTGTTTGAAAATAAGATAATTTCTATGGCATTTTTTTGAGGGGGCTCCTATTGCATAGATTATTATTTTCTATCATTTGATATTTAGTCTATTAATTTATTTTTGATAAATTGTATTTTTTATGCAGTATACAATTAAATTTTACATTTTGACCCAATTTATTCTTCTGTATCTTTTGACTAGAGAATTGAGATCATTGATATTGAGAGTTATTACTGGAAAACATCCACTTTTCGGTTATTGTATTGTTTTTCTGTTGTTGCTTTCTTTTTTCTCCCCTCCTACTAAGTATTCAGCCTACCTGATATGTTCATTCAATTAGGCTCTTTCACATTGCTAGTTTCATTATGTCTTTTTAGGATCTCCTTGAGAATTACTTAAGTGCATGTAGAAACTCAAAAGGAAAAGTAAAGGGGGTGGGGAGGGTTGAGAAAAAAGCACACCTCCCCTAAACCTAAAATATAAAGGAAGAAAAAGGGAGAGCATTTAAAAATTCCTCTGTCTTTGTGAATGAATAGTTTCTTTCTAGGGTCTGCAGTACTAGGATCCATGTTATGAGAGAGAGATACTGAGTCACTATGAAGACATACTTTATTTCTACACTGATATTTTTGATTCATACTGCTTATTTTACTCTTTAATATTGTGAAAATTTACAAATTACTGTTAGAGAAGCTAAAGAAATCCAAAGTCCTTTTAAAACAATGTCTGCAGTCCCATCTCTCAAGTACTTGTGCTCAGCAACCGAGCTTTTAAAACTTTCACCCCTGACATTACTGGAGTCAATATGTTCTCCCCTAAACAGGACCAACTGATTAATTTATTGTGCACTGGGCAGTCATATCACCTTCAAAGATGTCTCATGTCTTAAAAATGACATGCTTCCAGACATGGCACGTTCCACAGAACCATAGCTCCAAGCTACCCAAGTAGATAGTTCTTAAACTCAACTTGTAGTCTAGAATTATTTTTAGCTTTTCTGGAAGAGTACTGGAGCTTAAATCTTCAAACACAGTTGGACTAAGAAACCATAATTGTCCTTGTAAATGTTGCCGCTTACTTATGTATGTATCAGAGGCAGTAATTTCCAAAACAGATTTTTTTTTTAGAGTAGCTACTATGTGTAATTTATTCATGAGACAAATATAGGAATACCTATGTGTTTTGGATATTATGCTAAGATATAAGCTAACTAGCAAAAATGAATCATCAGGGTCCAAATAATAGCAGCAGATTGAGCTAGGAGGGCCAATAGTGGGTTCAGGGTTGAGGTGGGCAGAAGAGGAAAAGGACCAGCCTGTGATGAGTGGGAGCATGGTCCAGACAGAGAGCACAGCATTGCGAAGGTGGCCCAGAAACAAAAGCCCTAGTTTTGGTTGTTCTATGTACAGGTTCTGAGAGATCTTCAATGCAGGCCAATTCTGACGTTTCCACCTTTGTTGTTGTTATTCTTTCCAATTTATTTAGACTTTAGCACTTGGTGAAAATGAGCCTCTGGGAAAGCAGTCCAGTCACAGGTGAAAGCTGACATCACTCTGAACAGAGTTTAAAATCAGGGACGAGGGGCCGACCTGATAGCTCAGCAGACTAAAGCGCCTGCTTAGGCAGAGCACAGTGGCTGGTTTGATCCCTGGTGTGCTGTCCCAGCCTCATCTCTGGGACAGACTGAGACAGCGATTGAGACTGGGCATGGTGGCACACACCAGTAATCCCAGCACTTGGAAGGCTGAACACAGGGGAATCACTGAGTCTGATCTATGTAGTGAAACACTGTAGACCCTGTACTAAATACATTAAAAAAAAGAAGAAGAAAGAAAAAAAAAACTGAAGAAGAGATTCCTGAGGTGTCAAGCAGGTGGTGCTAAGTTGCCAATGGTCCCAATCCCTTGGTGACATCATTGCTAAGGCAACTGCCTGAGTGAAGATCTTCTGCCAGCAGCAGATGCTCTCTGAGGGACTCCTTACTAGAAGGCTCAGAGCACAGTGGGGGAGGCAAGGGAACGAGGAAGAGAATGACAAGTCTGAGTGTCCCACTGGAAGGCTGGGCCTCCTGTGGACAGAAAGTGCTGTGCCAGCCTTCCATGTGAATGGAGGGGGTGACAAATGGGGACAATTTGCCACCTCTTGGAACCATCAGAACCTGGGCTCTGAAGTATGTCTGGGTCTGCTGGACTTTCATCCAAGGAGTTCTTTGGTCTTCACCACCAGATTCCTGTCCAGTTCTGCCATGGCATCCTCAGCCATATGGCTGATCTGTTTCTCTATGAGTCAAATGGTATCCTCTGAAGTCTTGTCCTTTGACTTCTTTAGCTTATTCATTGCATCAATATGAGCCCTCCATCAAGAGTCTTTGGCTTTGTTGGTATTCTGTTTGGCCAGTTTCACCAGCATCTCCCTGTGATCCCTGGTTACTTTAGGACTAGGTACCCAAATCAATTCCCCTTTCACTTCTGGGTTCAGATTCATTCAACTTTCTTTTATGGACTTGATAGCTGTAGCTATACATTCTGGGAAGCTGGCCATATTTACCTAAATCAACTATGGCAATTTCACGGTGATCTGGCTAATCTGGTTTGAAGCAAGCTTCCCACAGTAGTGACCATTGTAATATGATCAAAGGATCTTGCTGAAGTCCTTATATTGAGAGTCCTATTGAAATTATCGTTGAGAGCTTCTTTCACAGACTTCATTTCTTCATACACCTCTTACAAGTTGATTATACCTTCAACAAAAGCTGTATTAATATTCACTCTGATTTGGGACTGTCCTTTCCCATTGGCTTTGGCTTTCGTGGTTGCAAAACAGTGAATTGGTAGGGCCTGATAAGCCATGTGTTGGCTATGGTCAGGCTCTCTTCCATTCACTGAAATTTCTGAAATAGGTCTGATCCAGATTCCAAGGTAATTACAAGAGGCAGGGTGGATCAAAAGGAAGCATTTTAATCCCAAGGCCATGATTAAAGACAATCCTTGTGAATATGTCTGGACCTCGAGGTCACTTACCAGATACTGCCCACATTACTAATTGCTCCAAAGCAGATTTGATCTGAGAATTTCTTAGGTAACTGTATTCCTACCATATCTATTTATAAGGAAAGTATTACTTTGGGCTTATTTCATCATTAGTGTTTGGGATTGTGGCTAACAACAGATTGAGTTAAACCCCAGAATTTTTGAGGTGACACGTCCTTCTTGGTGGCTATCAATTTCCATCCAATATGGTTTGTACAAATCCTACACTGGGCAACAGTCCAGGCATACCAGGGAAACCAACTGTGTTCTGTAGAAGGGCAGCTTGTCAGATTCAAGTTGCAAACTTTATATATGGTGAGCGTCTCATGAACATATCCATGAGGGTTCACATAAGCAGCCATCAGCCCACATAAGGATAAACTAAATATTTCATTTTTGTTTGCTATTTCTGTTTCTTGATATTGTTTATAGCAAAGGGAGGTACACTGATTGATCATGTCTAATTCACAGTGAAGTTGTTGGATAGCACTACCAATTTCAAGTAGTTGAATTCTTGAAACATCAATAGGAAGGCAAGCAGCTACTCTGTAAGAAAACTCTATTGGATTTGAAGGAAGAGAATCATCTTTAAGATTTTCATCCCATTCACATAGCTGTTTCTTAATTCTATCCATTAAGGTTTCAGCATCCTATAATGAACATAGCCAGAGAGGCCACCAAGTCAGATTTGCACAGTGAAACTTTCTCTTCTGGTATTTCTGTCACCATTTACAGTGAATATTGGTGTTCCTAGGAGACAGGTTTTGAAGGAAATATCTGACACTTTGTGATTTTAACTGAACTGCAGGCATAGTTGAAGGTATATTCTTCCTGAATACACATTCAGGAAGAATTTGCACTTTAAGCTTGCTGGATTCCATCTGACTTGTGTTCTTAGCTCAAGGACTTTGAATCTTTGTCTTCCAACTGCTTTCACTTTCATTATTTCAATTCTGAAGTCTTTTTTTTTTTTTTTTTCTTGTGGAAAGGGAGATTGAACTCAGGCCCTTGCGCTTGCCAGGGAAGCGCTTACTCCACTGAGCCATCTCTCCGGCCCCAGAAGTCTTACTCTTCTCTGTAGACATCTATCTCTGCTGTTGTTCCAAACTGTGCTTCTCTTTCCTATATATTACTATATGCAAGAACAGCAAAAGTTCTATCTTTTTTTTTTTCAGATGTTACATCAAGTATTTAATTTCTTCAATGATGTACTGCTTTTGTAAATAAAACCAAAATCAGCGATTATATTCAAAATGCATGTAAAAAGTCATTTGAAAAAAAAA
>NW_004525099.1:53660-54601 GCF_000260255.1 Octodon degus
GGGTGGGCTTGGGTTCTGAGGTTGCATTTTGTTCCTTCTCATCATTTTGTGTAGCTCTGTCCTCTGCCCTTTGTTGTAGATCTTTGCTGTAGTTATAAACTTCACACGTACTGAAGTTCAGGTGAGCTCTACAGAGTTTGGAGTTATCCAGCTGCGTCTGGCTTAGGCCTGGCTGCTGTGCTCACCTCCTTCCCGCTGTGGACCAGGGCTAGGACTGGGTCTGGGCATTCCAGGAACTATGCAGAATTTCCCACTGGGTGGGAGGGGTTGGGAGGTATGGCGGAATGGTAGTGTAGGGGGCTGCCCGAGGGGGTGGGAGAGGGTCTGGCCCATGCTGTGCCTGGCCTGGGACTGGTCCTGCCGGTGTAAGGTAGCAGGAAGCTCTCCACACACTCACCAGACCTGGGCTAGTACTGTGTCTGGGGGTTCCCGGAAGTGGGCAGACATTCCTACTTGGCAGGACGGGTGGGGAGGTAAGTCGGAGTGTTGGGGGCCGGTCTGAGGGGGTGGGAGAGGGTCTGGCCCACGCTGCGCCTGGACTGGGACTGGTCCCACTGGTGCAGGGTAGCAGGAATCTCTCCACACACTCACCGGACCTGGGCTAGGACTGGGTCTATCAATAAAATTTTGAAAAGAAAAAAAAAATAAGTGGAAATGAAAGGAAATCATTATCAGGTATGATATTTCACGGAATTTCTAAGAGATAAAAACAGAATAGTCACTTGATTAAACACCCTTAGACTATCAGGAAGGGATTTCAGTGGAAGAGAGTGTTACTATTCCTGTCAAGGACCCAAAGTCCAGAGGGATCCAGTACAGGAGGGGCGTGCGAGGGAGAAGTGGAAGGAATACAGAGCATAGGGTGATTAGCTAAAATAAACAAGGCTTCCTGTATTACCACTAAGCCAGACAGTCCACAAATATTCTTCTTTCTTCCCTTA
>NW_004525099.1:54701-59075 GCF_000260255.1 Octodon degus
CCTTGTGAAGATTTGCATCCCCAAACCAGAAGTCCACTTGCTTGGTGATATCAGCAAGAACCTGCTTAACTCTGGAGCATTTCTTCTTTTCTACTTCTTTCTTTTCAGTGCTCTCTTCCATGGTTTGATGTTCACTTTCAGCTTCCATTCTCCGCTCACTTCCCAAAATACGGGGTCAGATGCTTGTGTCCTTCAGCCTTTTCCCAATCCTAGAGTCGTGGTTATTTCGCGTCATACGCCGAGCGACACCACTCACTCCTCTACCTTCTGGAAGAGCCGCCAGTTCTATCTTTTTTAATTAAATTCTGCACCATACTGACTTCTTGAGGGTTAAAAAGCTGCAGAAGTAGTGTTTACCCAGGAACCAGGATCATCATCCTCTGGGGCAGAACTGGAATCACCTGAGAGCTGTCATTGTCATGCAGGATGCTGCCAAGAAACTCCTCCATATCTGCACCCAGGTATGTATATGAGGTTGGCAGACTCGTGTCATAATTTATGTTTGGTTTTTCGAGTTCTTTGCTATCCTGGTCTTCAACTTCCATGTCATCATCTTCACTCTCTGTGAGCAGGAGTGGCAGGTGGTTGCCCTCGTTGTGCACAGTGTCCTGAGGCTCTCCCTCATCAGCCATGTCTTTTTTTTTTTTTTTTTTTTGCACTAACATTTTTGTGGTGAATGCCAAGTCTTGCTCCACTTTTCCCACTAAATATAGTCAGTCAATGTCTTCATGTCCAAATAATGTTTTTCTCTACCATGTTTTATGGACTATGGGTCTGTGAGTCATGTCCCTGCCCTAGAGGCTTTTCTGTGTATACACCCAAGGCTGTAGTAACTTTCTAAGCCAAGTCATGCCCCAGATTATGATGGCAGGTAGGAAAATCAAATAGATTGCTGAACTCTTTGTTGAATGCAAGCAGTGGGGTCAGGTCAAAAAGTTCGTGAGATTTAATGCCAGCCCTTTGCAACCCACCGTCCCCTGAAAGCCACAGAAGCCTGGGCATACATTGTATTTCTTGGAGATAGCATTGCTGGCCTGGTCAATTTTTCTCCTATCTCAAATTATGGGGGTAGGAAGCTATCTGACAGTGCTATTAACCTATATTTACTAGGGAGCAGAGTCTTTCCCCTAAAGTAAATAGGATGAAAACTTGAATAGATCCTCAAAAAACAAAAATAGGAAACATAATCCCACGGCTCTCAATAACTGCTGAGCTATCTCCCTGGCCCCTTTGTCATTTCTATGAAATATAAGTTATATGAATAAGCCATAAAATGCTATTATTATTACATTAAAAAGGAAAGAATCTCTTCATTTACATACAACCTCATATTTTTCCAATATGAGACATTATATCCTGCTGTTTGTCTTATTTTTCAAAGACTTCCTTAGGTTGAATATTCAAAAGATGAGATTTCCAAAACTGGTTAGCAGAGTGGTTAGATTTATTCAATCCAGCAAAGGAATTGAATTGGGTGACGGGAGAAAATCAGAAAATCGTAGGAGAGCAGGATGGAGATACAAAGACAGCCATCAGATTATCTTTCTCCTGCCTCACAAATCTGCATGACTTGTACCTAATTCAGCAGAGTTAAGATGTTTGGATGAAAAATAAGCACTTAATAATTATGGAAAGAATGAGTTAAGAAAGATATCTTCTTGAGATAATGAAAGAAGAATCAGTTTCCTCTTGGGTTTTTCTTGGCTATCTGCTAATTCAAAGCACCGTGATGCTCCTTAATGGGTAGACCTTCCCTGTAGGTCCAGCTATTTTCAAAGATTTATGGGCTTTGGTTTGGTGAACCTAGGTATTTGGAAGCAGAATGAGCAGACTCCCGAGTCTTTTTTTTTTTTTTTTTTTTTTTTTTTCAGAACCGAGGATTGAACTCAGGCCCTTGTGCTTGCCAGGCAAACGTTTATTCTACTGAGCCATCTCCCAGCCCCTGAGTCTCATATGACACAGGAAAGTGGAAGACCTTGGCCCATTCTAATTAGTATTTTTCCTGAACACAACTGGAGCCTCCTGGGGTTAAAGAATCCCAAAGGGAGTGTATATAAGTGAGCAAGATCCATTGTGATAAGCTACTTTATACAAAGGTTTTCATGGAAAATGGTAAGAGGGATCCTTTATAGCAACAGGGAGCCCAGCTCTGTTCTGAGTTTCTAACAAGCATATTTTATCAGTTATGAAGAAAAGGTGAAGCAAAATTTATACCCTCTTCTAAAAAAAAAGGTAACAGATAATATCAAATTATATTTTTTAACAGAAAATGGAATGATATTGGCACTAAGAAGACCAAAGTGTGTAGTTTGAGGTACAAATATAATAGTCAAAGGAAGCAATAGGATGAAGGAATTGTCAATTATAACATGGAAAGATATATTTTTGGGGGTGAAAAATAAAAGGCTGAGGAGAACATAGTCATGCAATCAAGGAGGACATAGAGAAATATTTCATGGTTCCCAGATGCTGGGAATATGTAACAGAAAGTCTAATTTATTTATTTATTTTCATTTTTTCTTTATTTTTTAAAGAGAGTACAAAATAGTCTTAAAATAAAAATTACAAGTGATACAGGATTTTACTTAACAAAGTAATGTGAATTTCACAGTATTTGTTGTAATGCATGATGTTGTCTTTCAGTTATTCACATTACCAGATATATGCATGAAAAATTGGAAGAAGAAAGAAAAAAAATAAAGAAATATATAAGAAATTAAGAAGAGAAAAAGGATAAACAATTGAAAAAAGGAGACAAAACAAATTAAGCATTATCTGTTCCTTTCCATCGACCAGCACAAATGCACAGTACAGTTGTCCAAACCATCCTGTTAGGTCTAATTTATTTTGTGAGAGCTTGGAGGACCTATATTTGAGACAACAAATAGGTATTTATTTAAACATCTCCTAACTGATCTTTATTATTCATCACCTGAAGAGCATTCATAGACTTGAAATAGAGTTTAGAGAAAGAAGTTACTAAATAGATCTCAGTCCTAGCAGATATTTATAAAATGTGAAGGAGCCATAATATTTCTGTTGGTGCTTTCATGAAAGAGGAAAGTCAAGAATAAGCAAGATGGGCTTAGCACATCAGCTCTCTCCCTCCTCCATGACACTAGACGTGCTGAAGCACCAGGTAGACACTGAGGGACCTAAGATAACTGTCTGTCCTTGTCCCTGGATTCTTCTTTAGTTTTGTCCTTCCAGATTTCAGCTTACTTGCTAACTTGAAATGTTTCAGTGCTGTTTATATGTGCATCTTCACTCTGTCTTTCCTAAGCAGTGGCATCCTTGATCTCCTCCAGGTACCTGAATGATAGCCACAGAGCTCAAGCTCTGATAGGAGCAATGTTGAGATATTAAAACAACAAGAAAGATGTGCAGGAACAAATCATTGAAATAAGCCCACAAGAAGACTACCGATGATGATTAATCTTACTGCATGCAATTAATTTAAAAATACAGTTTTGTTTTGCTTGGAAGAAAATAAAATCATTACTTTCTTATCCTCATAATGGATAAACCTATAGTCATCTTATTTTTTACATCTTGGAGCCTATTGACTCTCACCCTTTCCTCATGAAGGGCCTTCCTTCACCTCTCTTCCCTTTCATCTCTTTTTCATCTTTATACATCCATCCTGGCATCTGGGTGGGGCTTGTGCTTTGTTTGAGTGATAAGAAAAGAGCATACAGTTTAAGCTACATCCACAGACACAGAAGGATACAGAAAAAAAGGACACTGGAAAATGTAAGTTATCTTTATCTTTAAGCTCCTTCTTCATAGATGTGATTTATTAACTAAAGATGAATTTTTAGGGTGTGCTTCAGGAAAATGTAATGCAAAAGAAAGATACAGTCTAGCAAATTGAATGTTTTTATGATGAAAGAAAATGCAGAGAGGCCAAAAATAGATCATCCACAAGGCTCTGGGTTTGATTCCTCGCCCTGCAAAAACAAAGCAAAGCAAAAAACCCAACCTAATGTTTTATTTGCTATCTAATAAACTTCAAAAGGTAATCAATTTTATAGTCTTCAGTACTACAAGGGAGAAATGTCCCTTACTAGTGGATTGCACATCTAATCCTTTTGTGATTAGCTTCCTATTGTGAAGATAGACATCTTAGGAAATCAGAGTCATCTTGAACTTTCAGACTTCTTGCATAGGCATCAGATTTATTTGACTTTTCCCCTCCAACTCTCTAGAGATCTCAGCAAAATAATAACAAAGAGAAAACTCAAAATAATAAGTGGAAATGACAGGTCCTGCTTTACCTTGGTCGTAACCATCCAGTAGAAAAGTATGAAGACGAATACAGGATGGCTGAAGTGATTGTACGAAGAATTTCCATCAGTTTTTTTTTAATAGCAG
>NW_004525099.1:67275-74851 GCF_000260255.1 Octodon degus
GAATACAGAGCATAGGGTGATTAGCTAAAATAAACAAGGCTTCCTGTATTACCACTAAGCCAGACAGTCCACAAATATTCTTCTTTCTTCCCTTACCTTAACACTCAGATCATGAGAGTCTAGCATTTTACCTCAATGGAAGACTGAGAATTCTCTAGAAAAAGAAAGAAGAATATAGAATTGGCTATTATATCTCAGGGAAAGCATTCATTTTTTTAAATGTTTATTTTGGAGGAATAGCATAAAGGCACCCTCCTGATATAACTAAGGAGAAAGGATTCCTGTTGCTAGAAGACAACACTGTGGACTCATATATGAAAATACAATAAGAAATTGATCCTTGTGATCTAGAACAAGCAACTCCAAAGCACTCAAAATTACAAAGCAGTAACAAAAGCGATAAGCTAATAGAAAAATAAAAACAACCCAAAAAACCAACCAAACAAACAAACAAAAAAACACATAACAGGCTTCAGAAGAAATTTCAACAATTTCACCTACCAAAGGTAATGTAAAAATGTCTATTCTCAGCAAAGTGCATCCACAAAATAAGATGCTATACTAAAGGAACAAACAAAACAATAGAATGGAAGGCATTTAGCATATGATTGCAAAGACAAAAGTATCAATTATGGCTTACTGAGATTGTAATTTAGGTCATAGGTTAGAGAGACACAGAGATAGAAGACATAAGAAAAAAAATGAGATTAATAAAAAAGGTTTAATCAGGGGCCAGGGAGATGGCTCAGTGGAATAAGCACTTTCCTGTTCAATCCCTGGTTGTGAAAAAAAAAAAGGTTTAATCAAATTAGAAAGAGTTTCAGAGTTTTCCACTGGTGTCTGCAGTGGTTCACATGCTCTTTACATTTGTGTCCCCTGGAACAAGCATTTCAGACCATTCATCATTCTACTTTTTGATCCTAGGATGTTGGATTCTGAGGACTAACAGGATGATGGCCCAACTAGGGTTGAAACAGTTTTCATGAATTTGAGTCCTGGAACTATAACCATTGAAGAGAAGAAGGGGACACAGGTCCATGGGACAATCACAGGTATAAACATCTGCATGAACTCACATCTTAAAAATGTAAAAATGGTCCTGAAGTACGGAAATCTGTACATCTGTAAGCATTTTTTAAAAATTAAATTTGCTCAGGGCTGGCCAGCTAGCTCAGCAGACTAAGGCACCTACTTAGGTAGAGCATAGTTGCTGAGGTTTGATTCCTGACATGCCATGCCAGCCCCACCGCTGGGGCATGCTGAGACAGTGATTGAGACTGGGTGTGGTGGTGCATGCCTGTAATCCCAGCACTTAGGAGGCTGAAAACAGGAGAATCACTAGGAGTCTGATCTACATTGCATAGTGAGACCCATTTAGACCCTGTAGACCCTGCAGCAAATACACAAAAAGAAAAATAAATTTGCTCAATATATTTATCTTAGTTACTTTTCTACATCTAGAAATGTTGAGATCTTGATGAAGTAACATTTGATATCTCATTCTACTAGACAGATTATTTCTGGGTATGTTACTTGTGGATAGTAAGCCCAAGATGAAATTTAAGAGAAGGGAAACTATTATAAGAAGAGGCCAATGCCAATGCTGAGGCAAAAGACTTCACTGTGGCAGGGGAAAAGCGGGAACTAAGTAATAATATTTTACAAGATTATTGTTTCTAACAAAAAATTGTTGTTTCTAAATGATAGTTGATTTGGGATATTTAGAAGCGTGGAAGTATAAACCACTGAAGAGTTAAACTAAACATGGAGGTACACAAGCTTAGGGTAAGGAATCTGTTTTATATTTTATATTATTCCTATACATAATGCTCTACTATTTTAAAATTGTTTAATAACATTCATGTGAGAACCTTTTATTTACAGCAGCATCAAAAATTTTGTGTTTTTTGTCTGTCTATAGGGAAAACCTGAGCTGAGAAGATTTGAGAATTGTATTTACTGGCAGATTATATTCCTTGAAATTACAATGCTGAGAAAGATTGTGATTATATGGATCACTTCTCTTGTCTCAGGTTAACTTAGTTGAATTAACTTAACAAAACAGGAACACTCCTACCAAAAGAACAATATTGAATTTTTATGTTCAAAATTAGGACCATGCCCTCACTCCAATGGCCTATCTTACATGAACAGACTTTGAGATCTGGTTGAGCCTTGAAATCTTTCTCTTCACATTTCAACACTGATCTTCCTTTACAGCTCATGGAGTCTATATTTTATGGCTACTAGAAACAGGACAGAAGTGTCTGAATTTGTTTTATTGGGTTTGTCTAGCCGGCCAGAGATACAGCCCATTATTTTTGGAATTGTCCTTGTCATGTACCTGATTGCAGTTACAGGCAATGCCCTGCTAATAATTGTTGCCCACATAGACCCCAAACTTCAGACTCCCATGTATTTCCTTCTCAGCCAGCTGTCCTTCATTGACATATTTCTGACAACCATCACTGTTCCTCAGATGCTGATACACACATTGTCTGTGAATCGAACCATATCCTATAACTGCTGCATGATCCAGCTGTTCTTTTTTATGGCTGTGGGCAGTATGGAAGGCCACTTGCTGGCGGCCATGGCATATGACCGCTATGTTGCCATCTGTGACCCTCTAAGGTACTTGGCCATTGTCAGCCATCAACTTTGTCTACGTATTACGTTGACTTCCTGGGTAGTTGTCAGCCTTAACAGTCTTCTTTACAGTGTGTTGGTTAGTCGCTTAACCTTCTGTGGCAACTTGGTCACCCACTTTTTCTGTGACATTACTCCTCTTCTGGAGCTCTCCTGCATTCGACCAGTGGTCAATGAAATGCTAATATTCACTGAAGGTGTAGCTGTGGTGGTCAGTCCTTTCTTCTTCATTTTGGCTTCCTATGTCCGTATTGGTATTGCTATAGCCAACATGCACTCAGTTGCTGCCCTGCGCAAAGCTCTGTCCACCTGCAGCTCCCACATTCTAGTTGTGTTGCTTCTGTATGGCTCTGTGATTCGCATGTACCTCCGGCCATCCTCAAGCTATGACTTGGACCAGGATCGGCAGATTGCCATCTTTTACACAGTAGTCACCCCCATGCTGAATCCACTAATTTACAGTCTCAGGAACCTGGAAGTTAAAGGAGCTCTGCAAAGACTTTTCAGGAAGGCTTGCATCTCCAGGAACTTCCACAGTAGCTTGCAAACAGACAAGGAATGGCAGCACATCTCCTGAGACCAGAGTTAAGGTCTAACTTGAAAATGCTTGATAAATGGATTATACTCCTAATAACTGAGACTAATCACATTCCTGTGGGATAATTTTCCCAGTTGGCTCTCCTATTGGTTGGGTTTGGGAAGAAGTGAATATGTGGATGAATAGCTCTGACCCCTATTGACTGACCTAGAATCTCAGCACACTAATGGAGAAAAAATAATTAAAATTGCTAAATTTCAGTGTTTCCTCTTTCAGATATAACATATAACACTGGGGACTGCTTAGCAAAACAAAAACAAATCAGTAAGGCTAGTAAAATTTTGATCATTTTAGTGATGGTGTTACTTTCTCATTGCTGGGACTCACACCCAGCACTCACAACTTAAAGGAGCAGAGATTTATCTTAGTTCCTGGGTTGGTCCACGGTCAGCTGGCCCAAGGCAGAAATGGCATGGGAAAGGGCCCAAACAGAGATAAGCTGCTGATGCCATGGCAGCCAGGAAGAAGAGAGAAAAGAGGAGCCAGGAAGGGAGAAACACCCTACAGGTCACAGCCTCTCCCCGCCCAGTGATCCACCTCTTCTAATGAAGCCACCTTCCAACAGGATGCTCAGTTTCTGAACTCCCCAGTGGATGAATCCAGCTTAGAGCACACCACCTCATGACCCAAACATTGTCTAAAAGCCCCACTCCTAAACACATGAGATTTCTTGGGGGACGCTCTACATCTAAACCACAGCATCATGTATTATGTGCTGTCTTTCAAAGAGAAGCCAGAGTGAGTTATAACACTGATATACAGAAAGATGAGTTTTGAATAAACCATGGAAGAGTCTAACCCTCCCTTAAAATCATAAATTTTAATAGTTTCTCATTTGAAAAATCTCTCAACTCACAGCAATAATAATTAATTTAATGCTTACAGTAATTACATTATTCTATCTCTCCCTTATTGGCAAAAGAGTGTAGGTTGCTGGCAACAGAAATAGGAGGAAACTCTGCATAGTAGCTCTAACACCAGGAATGGATTATCAGATTTGGGTTATATGAAGAGTAGAAGTGTCTAGACATACATGTTCAGACATAGTTTAGATATATTGTAATAGGGAAAAGTATTCAGAGATGGACTGCGAAAGCAGGTGAATGATTATGTCATTTATTTACACATGGGAGGCTTGGAGGGTATGGAGCACACAGATTTGACTGGGGATAAAAATCAATGACTACATTTGGTCATGTTAATTTTTTGTATGTATTAAATATCCAGTGGAGATGTTCTGCAGACAGTTGAATGTATAATTCATAGAGAAGCCCTATCTGAAGATAGAAATATCAGATGCAACAAAATGCATATGGCATATGAAGCAATGGTTGCAGATAAAATAACCTAATAAAAGACTAAAGTAAAGAGGAGAACTATGGGTTGACTACTAAAACAAGTGAGCCTACCACATTTAAAGGTTTTGGAGAGGAGAAAGCAAAATGTAATTAAAAAGTGGCCAATAGTGGCCACTGGGAGGAAGGAATCAGGTAAATTTTGTCTGTCAAAACCTTAAAACATTTTGGAACTACATTCTCTAAAATATATTTGAGAGGTCATTAATTAGAATAGAAAATTATTAGATTCAACAAGATGTAGATTATTGGAAACTTTAATAAAAGTTAGGTTTTAGGAGAAAATTTCAGTTAGAGCTACTTTCTGATAAAAATGCAAGAAAAGAAGTAGAGTTTATGATTATGGACATTTTTAAAGTATTTTTTTTCTTGAGGTGATAGATGAAGAGTTCTAGATAACCTGAAATTTAAAGTCAGAGGAGAGTTTCATGCAATGAATAGTAACATTAGACACATTTATTGATGAAATTTGCCCAGTAAAAAATAAATTGATGATTCAAACAAAAAAGTTAATCACAAAAATAAAGTTCTTGAACACTTATACATACTAATTGAGGAGAATATTTTCAGCATGTAGAGAGCCATTTTTCCAGCATCACTTGTTAAGGAGGCTCTCTTTCTTCAAGTAAGCATGCTTGTCAAAGATAAGGTGGCTGAATGTGTTTGTAGAGGCTTCTGAAGGTTTTAATCTATTCCATTGATGATCAGGTCTATTTTGTTGCCATTACCATGCTGATTTTATCACAGTAGCCTTGTAGTATAATTTCAAGTCAGGAATTGTAATGCCTTTTGCCTTGTCTTTGTTATCCAGGATTGCTTTTGCTATTCTAGGTCTTTTCTGGTTCCAAATAAAATTTAAGAACAATTTCTCTAGGTCTGGGAGGTATGTTGGTGGTAGTTTGATAAGGATTTCATTAAATCTGTACAATAATTTTGGGAGTTTTGGCCATCTTCACAATGTTGGTTCTTTCTATCCAGGAGCAGGGAATATCTTTCAATTTTCTGAAATCCTCTACCATCTCTTTTTTCAGAGTATTATTATTTTCATTGAATAGAACTTTGGCTTCTTTAGTTAGAGTAATTCCAAGGTATTTTATTTTCCACAGTGCTATTGTAAAAGGTATTGCTTGTCTAATTTCCCTCTCAGTGTGTTTGTTATCTGTGTAGAGGAATGCTATTGACTTTTGGGTATTGACTTTGTATCCTGTTATGTTACTGAATTTGTGTATTAATTCTAGTAACTTCTTGGTGAAGATTTATGGGTCTTCCAAGTAAAGTATCATGTCATCTGCAAATAATGATAATGTAACTTCTTCTTTACCTATTATTCCCTTTATTTCTCTCTCTTGTCTAATTGTCTGGCTAATGACTCCAGAACTATATTGAAAAGGAGTGGGGATAGAGGACATCCTTGTCTTGTACCCGATCTGAGAGTAAAAGATTTCAGTTTTTCTCCATTTAGAATTATATTAGCCATTGGGTTGACTTAGATGGCTTTTATCAAATTGAAATAAAGGCCATCTATTCCAATTTTCTGTAAGACTTTGAACATGAATGAGTGTTGGACTTTGTCAAAAGCCCTTTCTGCATCAATTGAGATGATCATGTGGCTTTTGGATTTGGCTGTATTGATATAGTGTATTACATTTATAGATTTGTTTATATTGAACCATCCTTGCATCCCTGGTATGAATCCTACCTGGTCATGGTGTATGATCTTCTTGATGATTTGCTGTATTCTATTTGATATGATTTTTATTGAGGATATTCGCATGTATGTTTATGAGGGAGATTGGCCTGTACTTCTCTTTTGTAGTTGTGTCTTTCCCTGATTTTGGTATCAGTATAATACTTGACTACAGGAACGATTCTGAGAGGATTGCTTCCTTTTCAATGAAGAGGAGTATAGGAGGAGTATAGGGATTATGTCTTCTATAAATTTCTTGTACAATTCAGCTGTGAATCCCTCAGGACCTGGACTTTTCTTTGTTGGTAGGTTTTTTAAAATTACATTTCATATTTCATTAGCTGTTATTGAGTTATTGAGAGATGTAATATCTTCTTGATTCAGTTTTGGTAATTTGTACCTTCTAGGAATCTGTCCATTTCATCTGTGTCTTCTATTTTGTGAGAGTAAAGATTCTCAAAGTAGCTATTGATAATCTTCTGAATTTCTACTGGGTCTGTGGCAATTGCACCCTTTTCATTCCTTATTGCTTGTATTTGAATTTTTTCTTTCCTCTGTTTGATGAGGTTAGCTAGGGGCTTATCAGTTTTATTTAATTTTCAAAGAACCAACTTTTTGATTTGTTAATTCTTTGAACTGCTCTCTTCATCTCGATTGAATCAATTTCTTCTCTAATGTTTATGATTTCTTCCTGTTTTTGGGCTTTGTGTTTGTTTTGCTCTTCCTTTTCTAGAGGTTGCAGGTCCGACATTCAGGAGTTTATTTGTTCTAGTTCTGTTTTCCTAATGTGTGAGTTCACAGCTATATATTTCCCTCCAAGTATTGCTTTCATTGCATCCCAGAAATAGTGATAAGTTGTCCTTGAATTTTCATTGAATTGGGGATATTGTTGAATTTCTTGTTTTATTTCATCTGTGACCCTTCGGTTGCTGAGTAGAATGTTGTTTAATTTTCATGACTTTATGGTGTTTTCCTGGTTTCTTTTGTCACTTATTCCAGTTTCTTTGCATTGTGGTCAGATAATATGCTTGGGATAATTTCTGTTTTCTTGCATATACTTACGCATGACCTATGGACCAGTATGTGGTCTATTTTAGAAAATGACTCATGTACAGCTGAAAGAATGTGTATTCAGCTGTGGTTGGGTGGGACACTCTGTATATGTCCACTAAGTCCATTTGTTCCAAGCTCTGGTTCAGTTCTGCTACTTCTTTGCTCATTTTTTGGCTGCTTGACCTATCTTTTAGAGTAAGGGAGTGTTAAGGTCTCCTGTTAAGATTGTGGTATTGG
>NW_004525099.1:92566-93492 GCF_000260255.1 Octodon degus
TGTGGTCCATGTCTGGGCATATATTCTGAAAGAACCTACCAAAGAGTATAACAGTCAAACAAGGAGAAAGATTCCTAGGGTAAGTTGTGGGGATACAGGACAGTACATTTGATCATCTTCAGATGGTCTCTGGGCAGACTTTATTGACTTAGAAGGCCACATAATTAATTGTCCAAAGCAACATATTTTAGACAGACAAAAAGGGAAATATTCACAACTAGGTTAAAATAAGCAGAGTCAGTAGCTCTTTTTTTTCCATTAATTTTATTGAGAAACAAATATCAATGAGACAGTTTCAAAACAAGTTAGTAGGACAGTTACAATAATTAATACATTGCATATTGTTGTCTTCATAGCAGTTATTCATAGTACAAGATGCAGACATGATATCATGTCCAAACACTATTAGTATAAATCTTTCTTATCATTGAATTAAGAGAAAGTAGCTGTATATCTATCCTAGCTATTTTGTATATACAGATACAAAATGATCCTTCATTTATATCCCTTTTTTTGTTTAGTTTTCTCAGAGATGGTTATTCCTTTTCCATTTAAATATTGTAAGTGCACGAATTCAGCAAAATAATACAGTATAGTCTCTTGTATGATAATATGAGCTCCCAGAAATTATTCACCTTAAGGAGGGCAGAATGCAACAATTCAGAAGTTAAAAGGAAAATCTAAACACCTATATTAAAGGAATTGTAGTGTAGTGGCTAAAGGGGTAGAGTTTGTTAGATTCCCAACCTCCCAACTTTGTCATTACTTGCTATGTGGTCTTAGACAATTATTGAAGGACTTTCTGCCTAAGTTGCCTATTCATACAGACGCAGTATCCATAATTCAGGATTGTCACAAAGACTTGCTTTGTAAAATATATAAGGCACTCGTAACAGTGACCAGCTCAGAATAAGTAACTTACTTGC
>NW_004525099.1:93842-95960 GCF_000260255.1 Octodon degus
AGGCGCTTTAGGCCACTGAGCCATCTCACCAGTCCCTGTACATAAGTATTGATTGGAATTTCCTTTAACATAATATGGAATGACCTAAGACACCAGTGAGTTATAAGGAGAGATACTAATTTCTTGATGTAAAGCCTGCCGGCCTCTGGCTCACGTTTAGGTCTACTCTTGTTCTTTACTTCTCATTCTGAGAGGCGCACTAAGTGGCCACAGCTGTGCATGTGGGCTGAGCATTTTTCATGATAAAGGTCGAAGTTCAAGGGGGCAAACCAGACAATCTAAATCCATTCAAATATAAATCCATTCAAAGCTTCTGATTGGAAGCAGCTTGTGCTGTGCTGGTTCACAAAGCACTGGCTTTAGCAAGTCCAAAGTCAAAGGGAGGGGAAGTGTAGCAACCTGCGGTGAAACCATGGTAGAGACTGGAAGAAAGGCGGAATTATCAGCAGATCATACTGTGTGCTTAATTGCCAAACAGGATTAACTGATCATCCCATAATGTGCATAAATATCATTTCATTTTTTACTGCCATGCATAATAGTATATTAAACATAAAATATAGGCATGTACATTTATGTAGAATATATATTCATTCTCTGTATATATTTATTCTGTGACACAGACTCCTAGATTGGAAGAGGAATCTAAGGACAACTTTATCTTTTTGGATAAAATTTTCTAATTTCTCTTCAAAGTATCATATAGTAGTTTCTCCTTATTCATGGAGGATATATTCCCATGCTCTAGTGGATGTCTGAAATTGTGGATAGTAGTAAACTTTATGTGAATCATGTTTTTTTCTCAATGTGATAAAGGGATAGTAGGTGTAAAGGGAATATAGCATGCATGGCATAGATCTACCGGACAAAGGGATGATGTATTCTCCAAGTAGGTCAGGGCAGGACACTTGAATTTTCATCATCCTATTCACAATAGCATGCAATTTAAAACTTAGAAATTGTTTATGTCTGGAATTTTGCGTTTAATATTTTCATGCCACAATGGACTGTAGGAAGTTAAAACTGTGAAAAACAAAATCGTGGATGAGGATGAGCTGCTACATTCATGTACTCTACTCTCCATCTCTTTATACTAAAAATGTTCTTTAATGTAAGAAGGAGTCTTAAGAAAGGCAGTAGTGCCAAGACGTGAGGCTACTAAGACAGTAAATAATAAAGGGGTTTGATAATGTAATGTCCACCTAGGGATGGAAAAGGGGGGAGGTGGGCTGGGGGAGCAGGAGATATTAAGGGAGAGGAAACAGTGGAATCCAGAAGAAAATATTGGGTACAAAAGTATTTTCTGGCAAATGTGAGGAACTATAGTCTACTGATTAGAAGTTGGCGTGATTTCTTTGTTATTATCATTTTATATGTGCCTGAGCCCTCTTAACCTTGGAAAAATATATTATCTCAGTATAGCCAGAGAATTAGGGGATAAGTTCCTTAAATCTGTTTCAACGGTGTAAGTTTTGATTAAGGCTTATATTTAGATTATATGAAATCCTTCTTCTAGTGCAGTGCACAAAATTATGCCAATTATAGCATCTTCTCCACTGAATGCCACAACTGCTTGTATTCTATAAGGGAAACTTTGTCCAAACAGAAGGATCAAATCAGGCTGCACTTGCATCTTCTACTCCACACCTCAGAGGGCCTCACCCACATTCTGATCCTCTACCTACAGGAATGAAGAACTGACATCTAACACCTTGACTATTGAATGTATTTTCCATACTCAGCAGACCTGGTATTAGACAAGTTCTACATAGTTTGGCGGTGTAAGTGTCTGCCTGGCAAGAGTAAGGTCCTGAGTTCAACACCTAGAACCACATGCCATGCTGGCCCTCCGCATGTGCTGCTTCTGAACCAGGCATGGTGGCACACACCTGTAATCCCAGTGCTGGGGAAGAAGGATCACTATAAGTCCGAACTGCATAGTGTGACCCTGTATTAAAAAAGAAAGAAAGGGCCAGCCAAATAGCTCAGTGATTGAAGTGTCTGCAAGCAGGTGCAGGGGTCAGGGGTTCAATCCCTGGGCCTGCCATGCTAGCCCCACCCCGGGGACATGCTGAGCCAGTGGTTGAGACTGGGTGTGGTGGCACATGCCTGTAATCC
>NW_004525099.1:96060-98047 GCF_000260255.1 Octodon degus
AAAAAAAAGTAAAAAGAAAAAAGAAAAAGAAAAGAAAGACCAAGGCAAAGAGTGCATCCCACATAACATTTCAAGAAACAAATTTCCTCTGTGAATTGGCCAGAGTTGGTTTCTGTTGCCTTATTTAGGACTCTGAGAATTGCAGCTCTGCTCTTTTAGTGCAGTCCCACAGAACTAGAACTGCCCCCCCACTATAATTAAAGCCATGCTAATGTTTTACCCTAAGTATGTTACAGTTTCATGTTGTTTCAGGTATTGCACTTTGAGTTTAAGAGACAAGACACTATTTGGTGAGAAAATCCATGATATGTACTTGGAAATTTTGTGGACATTCTAAAAGAAAGAGATCTTGGAGGGGCACAACAATATCCATAGCATCAGAGTTAAAACCCAAGACTATATGTTTGGGTTTATCCAAAGGCAGAACTCTATATTCTTCTCATCCATTTCCTGAAGGCATCCTTGACATCCCCATTCCTAAAGCTGTAAATGAAGGGGTTCAACATAGGAGTCACCACTGTGTACATGACTGTTACAATGCGACCAGTGGTCACTGAATAACTGGAAAGAGGCCGGAAGTAGACCCATGTGAGGGTGCCATAGAATATGGCCACTACTGTGAGGTGGGAGCCACAGGTGGAAAAAGTTCTCTGCTTGCCCTTGGCTGAGGGGATCCGGAGGACCACTGAGATAATGCAGGCATAGGAGACAATGATGAGGGCCAGAGCTCCATTGATGACAATCACACCCTCCGTTTGAATCAGTAAGGTGTTAAGGTAGGTGTTGGAGCAGGAGATCTTCATCAGTGGATAGAGATCACAAAAGAAGTGGGGGATTCTGTTATCTGCACAGAAGATCAGTCTGCCCATGAGAGAGGTGTGCAGTAGGGCGTGAAGGTGGGACAAGACATGGCACAAGGCCACCATCTTTGCACACAGCCTTCTGCTCAGGATCATGGGATAACAGAAAGGGTGGCAGATGGCGATGTACCTGTCATAAGCCATTGCTGCCAAGAGGAAGTTTTCCATGGCTGCAAAGCAAATGAAGAAATAAGTCTGTGCTAAACAGCCCATGTAGGAAATGGCCTTTGTAGGGGACAAAATATTCTGCAGCATTTTGGGGACTGTGGTGGAGGTGAAGCAGATGTCTTCCCAGGCCAAGTTACCAAGGAAGATGTACATGGGGGTGTGGAGGGGAGGGGCAGAGATAATCAGTGTGATGATGGCAAAGTTGCCGGCAATGTTGATTGTGTACATGAGTAAGAAGAGAAGGAAGAGTGGAATCTGTTCTTCTGAGTGGGTAGAAATGCCCAAGAGAATAAAATGAGACACACTGGTCCAGTTGGTATTGTCCATCTGTTGCCATAAGAAGAAAAAAGAACATTTTTATACATTTGTAAATATGAGCAGGCTGTTTAGTTAGTCTTCCTGATGTGCCTCAGCATAAACTATATATAGCACTGATAAAGGGATCAAGTACTTAATAATTTCCCAAAATAATACAGTTTTTAAAATTACCATCATCACATTTACAGAGCATTTACCTTGAATTAGTGATGGGTGTATTATCATATTTAAATCAGACAATAACCTCATAAAACCATCATTATCATTATTGTTACTATTTTACTGGTTTTATAAATTAGAAAATTAAAGTATCAAAAGTTCAATCTCACAATGAGGAAAAATCTGAATTTAGGCTTACACTTGTACCTGGATCCAAAGGCTATGCTAGCTACTGTCTAACATGACTCCTCAAACTAAAACCATGATCTCTTATTCATAGCAATAGACTTCCTGATGACCTACAGAACCAATGAGGCTGCCTCCTGAATGGATGTTGAATTCATTTGGCTCAGCAACATTCATTTTACAATTTTCTTTTCTTTTCTTTTCTTTTCTTTTCTTTTCTGTTTTCTTTCTTTCTTTCTTTCTTTCTTTCTTTCTTTCTTTCTTTCTTTCTTTCTTCTTTCTTTCTTTCTTTCTTT
>NW_004525099.1:98147-103515 GCF_000260255.1 Octodon degus
TAAATTATCTCCCCAGCCCAGAAACATTCATTTTAGGGAATGCATTTAATCATAACTTTGCTGGTGCCCAAAGATTTCCCAAAGACTACATGTTGAAGTTTCCAGATTGTTAATTTCTGTTAATCTATTTTCTAAACTAATCCTGTCATCAAAGTGTCTCCTTACTAAGTGTCCCATGTAAAAATGAAAGAATAGAATTGATGCTAGTTTTAGACTTACACTAGTAATCAACATTAGTTCTGGATAGGTGAAATAATTTTTAAAAAATAAAACATTGCTGCATTAGATGTCTTTACAGAAAACTTTAAGTCATTCTTTTGAGTCGGTAGGCTGTATATTTATTGGTTTAACAATCATGCATGCAAAACATTTGAGAAAACTACAGAAAGTTCCAAAGAACTTGAATTTGCTATGTCAAATACTACACCAAATTCATGCAAATTAAATAACGTGTAGCATTCTATTCAGTATTAAAAATATTCTACACATGATTTAATGTATACAGGAGGGTGTGCATAGGTTATATGCAAATACTGTGCAATTTTATATAAAGAACAGAAGCATCTGAAGATTTTGTTATTAACAAGGCATCCTTGTGTGTATATGCCATGTGTACCAAAGGATAACTATATTTAGGCTTGATAATTAGTTTTTAAAATTGTGATGCTACCATAGAAAATTACTATTTTTGTAGATCAATGTATGTGAATATTATTAACTTCCATTTTTTGTGGGTCAAAATATGTGACTATTGCAATTTCATGTAGTTGAAGCTACTGCTAATATAAGTTTGGTGAGTTATTCACTCTTAGCAATTGTTTTTTTTTTACCTGATTATCTTCAACATAAAATGTTACAGTCAGAAGAGATTTAAAAGTGGCTTTAATTTTATATTATTAATTGTAAAAAGTGACCTATAAAAGACTTTCAGCATAAAAAGAATTACAAGAGGATAAAATTTGAAGAGTAATAGAAATTAAAGTTTAAGTCAAAAGAAAATCATATAAAACATAGCTATTAAGGATGATCTTGTTTGTTAAAATAATTTTTAAACATCTTTTATTTATTTATTTACTTGGTACATGTTCTCCCTATGCACAGACTCACAGTGGTTCTCCTGTCTCAGCCTCCCAAGCTCTGGGATTGCAGATGTGCACTACCATGCCCAGTTTAGGGGCTGGCACAGAGTGCAGTACTGGGGATTGAATCCAGTTCCTTGCACTTAGTAGGCAGGTGCTTAGCCTGCTGAGCTATCTCCCTAACTTGGGATGATCTTATTCTTGTGTTTTAAAAATAGATGATGTCAGTGTCAAGTAACTGTGATGTTTAGATGTCATTTTACATTTTAAGAAATAATGCAATTTTTGGTCTTACAAATAAAATATAGATAATACTATAGCCTTACTGCTATTTAAACATTTGATGGATGATTTTATGTGCTAGGTTTTAAATGTTCATAAGTTCCCATCAAAGTATATATGAAGAAAAACTAGAAAAAACTAGAAAAAATCTTCCTTTTTTTGTGACAGGAAGATTTAGTGGTCAGAGCTTCTCTTCCATGGAAGAAACTAATGTATGACTGTCTTTCCTTTTATCAGAACTAGTTCTGATTCTTTGGGACCTCACAGAACAAGTCCTTTACCTTGCATTATGAAAATCCTTGTGAAATCTAAGCAGTATTCAAAAAAGTCAACATAGCACAACAGTTACAAAAGTCCATGCTCAGTTTTGGGCTGCACAATGGGGCTATGAATAGTATGTTATTCTTAAAATTATTATGATGATTAAATGAGGATATTTAATTCTTGGAAATCCTTGCAAATTTCCCCATCGATTTTTCTGTCTTGTTAAACAGAGTCTCCAGGTTTTTCTGTCATTCAAGTCTCTTTGTCATTGCCCTTAAAATATGGTTCAGAGAACTAAACAAACTTCTATGAGTCTGGGATCACAGAACAATCTGATTTTGTTTAGTTACAAACAAAAACAACAATAAAGTTGGTAGTCCAAACATGAGCTTTATCCGTGGCTACTCAAGGAATTCTGAGACTTTGCCATTTTGTTCTTAGGAGAAAACATGAAAACAATAGAGAACCAACTCCTTGCAGGGCAACTTTATAAACATTGTGCCATGTAGTTTTTAATATCATTTCAGGGTCATTGATAGCTGTGTGTTCTTCACCAATCACTGTGATCTTTATTACACAGATGAAAAAACGAAGACTGAGTGAGTGGAAATGATTTGCTCAGTGCAACCTAGTATTAAATGGTGACTGGATTTCATACTTATGCCTGGATACCTTGAAGGTCTTTAGCTTCTTCCCCATCAAACTGGATGCCACCAGCGTACAATTCAAGAGAGCACACATTAGGTTTTTAAACTAAAGAAATGTGGTGATTCAGAAAGTGACATTAAATATCCTGGGTTAATTTCAAAATGTTTACATGATGAATGAGGAGCAAAAGTGGTAGCTATATTTATTCATCACCTAACTGTATGCCACAAATTGTTGTAAGAGCTTTACATATGTTCTACATGTGGTGATTTCAACAACTCTGTGATGTAAGTATTATCATTGCCACTGTACAAACTAAGAACTTGAAGATCACAGGATTCTGTGACATACTCCAGGTCAAAGAGTTACTAATTGGTGAAAATGGATTTAAATAGCTCTGAATGACTTAAATCCCATGCTCTTCACTACTGGGCTATGCTACTTCTTAAACTGTCCCTCATTATTTCAGTTTCTTCCTTTCTCTGCTTTTTGCTTTTCCATTGTTCTACCTGGCATGTTGGCCAATGGTAAATGACTATTATATCTTTCAACTTTAATTCTAATTATAAAGCTAAAGAGTAGATATTATTAGTCCCATTCTCAGATCATGAAACTGAAGACCAAAGGCATGAGTTAATTCTGCTTGGTCACAGAGTGTGCAGGGTAGGAGGCAAGTTGTCATCGATGTGACTAACCCCAAAGATATAATATCCAGGGTTGAGCATAAACTGGTCCTAAATTTGTGGTTTAGAAAACATGGGGTGTCTGTTTTAGGAAAGATGTATGAATGCATTAAGCTCTACTTCACAGCAGCCATAGCTAACTGGCTAACCAAAGTTATAACCATATAACTTTGGTGACAAAAGTTGCTCATAAATCTATAAAGTGTCACAGAAGTGGTCAGAGGGTGAGCTGTCTGAAATCTTAGTGTTTTCTTTTTCTTCCTCATGGTTGGCAAAGATGACCCTGCCTGACCCATAGGATACTTTGTCAACATATCTGTGTCTCAGGAACAGAGGAAAAGAATATGGTGTGGGTAAGGAGATGGAAAGCCAAGAATGGAAAACTATCAGAGGAGAATCTTACTCTATATAACGGTGTGGTTAAAGAGACAATAGTGGGCTGGTGATAGAGCTCATTGGTGTAATATTTGCCTATCATGTCCAGAGACCTTGCTTTGATCTTCAGTATACCAAGAATAAAACAGGGACACCAACAATAACAACAAAACTGTAGTGGAATGGACTGTGAAGTAGGAAATGGAATACCTGGTCTTTTGTCTCAGGTCTTCCATGAAAACTTTCTGAGAACCTATGGGAACTACTTTGCTTCTTTATCTGGGAAATGGGAAAAATAATACCTGCTTTCAATGTTGAAGCTTTATAAAAACAAACGGAAATGACAGTAGACTGAACTTTAAGAGTCCTATGAAACAATGAGAAAGAGGAGGCTTTTGCACAGTACAACTAACTCATTTTTTGAATTTCTTTATTTAATTGTTTATTCTTAGAAGTGAGGAGAAAAGTCTGGATTAGTTGTTAAGAGAAGGAACATGGACAACCACATTCAGAAGATGATTTCTGGATCATCTAGCTTTGATTACTTGTAAATATCTCTCCAATTGAATGAAGCTCTCTGGAATTCATCAGAATGTCTCTGACTCAGGGAAAATTGAGTAATGTATGACATGGGTAAGTCCTGAGGGGATTTGACTGATCTTGTCAGATGCAAAAGTTACATTTTTTGTAATATAGGTCTTGCTTTATCTTTGTCTTAACCCTCCGGCAGAAAAATATAAAATTGAGGTATAAAAAGTAAAGCCATATTAATATGCTGAGCTGTAAAAGGCTGAAAGTCAATGACTTCTGACAGTGCCAGTCTTGCAGATAACCCACTACTATTATAGTGTACTGGACTATATTGGATTACTCTGCTGAATTCAATCACCTACAATATATGAATGGCTATGGAATACACATCTCTGACAAAAGTAAACAAAAAAGGGATACAAATGAAGGACCATTTTGTAGTGGAAAAAATATATATCTGTATACACAAAATAGCATAAATATACAGCTACTTTCTCTTAGTTCAATGAGCAGCAGGTTTTGAACTAATAGTGTTTAGACAAGATATCATGTCTCCATCTTGTACTAGGAATGACTACTACAAAGACAACAATATGCAATTTATTAATTATTGTAACTGCACTACTAACCTGTTTTGAAACTATCTCTTTGCTACTTCTTTCTCAATAAAATTATTAAAATATAAAAAAAGAAAATCACCCTGAAAGAAATTACTCTTGATTATGTAAATTATCCATACTTTTGTATATAGGTTGTAGTGGGCAGGGAGACAACATATCTAAAGATGGCAAAGGGAAGAAATTATGAAGAACGGAAAAAAAGATATCTTAAAGGCTCAAAGACAAGCTTCGCAACACTCACATTATTGCTCCAAGGATCAATTTTGAAAAAGATGGTTTGCCCCAAGAAATTATCTGGGAGTTGTCTAATTGAAAACTGCAGCATGCAGGTGTGTAGCTTTCTGAATGCAGATCTTCACCTTCCTGTGGACTCTGGGCTGGACCAGAATGAACTAGGCCAAAAGAGAAAGAAAAACATTGGGTAGAGGTTAGGGGTTAACACTGGGTCTTCATGGTGGTGCTTGTCCTTATTTAGGGCATGAGGCAGGACTGGAAAAGGGAGTACGAGATAAGGTTTTATTGTATCCTTCTGCATGGAGTCTATGCTTCTTAGTAGCATGGAATCTCCCAAGTGTCACTGCCCAACTCTTTTCTCTGGGGACTGGAGACTACGGGGCAGGGTTTTACATGTCAGAACTAGTGTCTGCAAGTTGATAGCATGATTGATCCCAGAACAATGGCCAGGACCTGGGAGATTGGGCTGGGTGTGTGTGGGTTTACTATGTGTTCTCTAAACTTAGGCCCTAAGAAAGAAACCCACAGAAACTCAAGCCCTATCAAGGCAGGGATGAGTCTCCTATGCCCTGAGTCCTAAGAATTGCAGGCTCTTATTTAGTTTCTGTTAAGCAACACATAATAATAATAATAATAATAATAATAATAATAA
>NW_004525099.1:103620-104955 GCF_000260255.1 Octodon degus
TTAAACTTTATTTCTCTCATCAATGTTTCATGAACCTTCTGTGATACTGTTGGATTGCCCCAATTATTTGTAAGATATTTCAATACATATTAAACATGCCACAGGTTATGTACATTTCCCTATTCACACCACTTATTTATCTTCTCTGGTACGATGAATATTCTTTCACAGGCATATTTTGTCTGCATGTATATCTGTGCAGATAGAAATACGTGATTAATTATATATACATTTTTAGCTTCAGTGAGTATCAGCAGATTGTTCTCCAAAAGGCTTGTTCCCTTTGTATAGTCTTTAAGAACATGTGCAAGGGAGTTCTTTTCCTTTCAGTCAAACAGCATTATTTGCAAACTCTTTCCTTTTTTCCACTAGAAGAAAGGAAAACAAGAAACAGCATGTCATAATAGCTTTGCTTTTTATTTTCCTAACTAAGGAGATAATTTCTCATATACAAATGCATTTACTATTGTACTCTTTCATTAAATTTTTAGGTCATACTCTTGTTTGACTTTGTTATGTAGTTATGTTTTTATTATTGACTTATAGGGGTTATTATGTGGTTGAGAAATATTATTTTATGCTTTCCTTCTTGAGCTGACTCATAAATCTGCTCTCAGTATTCAGCTTGAGAGATCATTTTCTCTTTTCATTGTGCTCTGCTCATTCTGAGAGCACAAATCATTAGTGTGCTTAAGAAGCAACATAAAATATTCGTTATCAGCCTTCAGACCATTCACTTTTCAAAATCTGAAACTCATGTGGGCACAGGCATCCCTGAATATATATAGTTGGCAATAATACTGGGTTACATTTTCTGAATGCTTGTTATGTGCCAGCCATTCTGCTTAACATTCTCACATGTTTTTGTTTTTTAATCCTCACAATCATCAAAGGAATTAGATGATACTATTATTTCCATTTTTCAGATCAGCAACATAAGGCTTAAGTTAGAAACTAGTTTGCTCAGTGGCTGTTGTTCTGGATTGAATACAGAAACTAAACTTGCAACCACACTACTTCATGATGCTCAGTAGGGGTTTGGTAATTCATCAATGCCTTTAAATAACATAATTTGGCCTTGTCACACATGGAAGTCATCTAACACCATCCTTATAATCCAATACTGTAATTTATTTTATTTTTCTTTCCTTCCCTCTTTTTTATTTTTTAATTTTTATTTTTTTCCATAATTTTATTGATAAATAAATAGCAATGAGACAGTTTCAAATCAAATTGCCAGGACAGCTTCAATAATTAACACACTGCATACATTCTTCTTAGTGGTTAATTGCTGTACAAGATGCGGACTTGAGATCCTATTTACAAACACCATTA
>NW_004525099.1:105671-110315 GCF_000260255.1 Octodon degus
ATTTTAAAGAGTAAAGACAAAAACAAATAGCAAAAACAAAGACAGAAACAGAGTAACATACAAAAATACATATGGTACATATTTTCAAAGCAAGAATAAAAAATTAACAATGGTTGTTACATTACATATTTTTATTATCAGATCTGTCACTCAACAGATATAGGTATAAAAAGTTGGTCAAATAATTAAACATTAACATTTATTTCAATAAACCTTGACTTTGTTTTTGTCCCTTTTACTTTTTGGTTTATTTTAAAGAGATTTTAATAATAATTGATAAGATATTAGAAATGGTACACATTTAGAAGAATAAGATGAGAGATATTCAACCGTGGTTTTTATAGTGCACATTGCTATCTTTGGTGTAGTTGCTCAGATTACAGATATTAGCATATAGAATTATCAAAGTGAAAATTTTATTTTATTTTATTTATTAATTTTATTGAGAAACACAGCAATGAGACAGTTTCAAAACAGGTTGCCAGAACAGTTACAATAATTAATACATTGCATATTGTCTACATAGTAGTTATTCATAGTACAGCAGACATGATATCCTGTCCAAACACTATTAGTACAAATCTTTCTTCTCATTGAATTAAGACAAAGTAGCTGTATATCTATCTTATTTTGTATATACAGATAAAAAATGGTCCTTAATTTACATCCCTCCTCCTTTTTTTTTCTAGTCACCGTTTTATTGAGGATCAGCACACACACAGAGAAGTGCAGACATTAGCGTGAAGGACTCAGCACAGTTTTGCATAGCGAGGGTAGTCACATAACCTTCATCCCAATCGAGATAAAACGTCACTAAATCTCCAGAAACAGCCCTGGGGCTGCACCTCAAAGGCAGCCAAAGTTTCTCATTCTCATGCTAAAGGTTAATGAGTTTCTTTGTGTGTTTTACGTGAGGTTAGGTAGTTGTCATCTTCTGAGGCTAACGTTTTCTCCAGGTTACGCGGCTGTCAGACCTCGCTGTACACGGTTTATCCGTTTCTACTGATACATCCCTTCTTTTGGTTAGTTTTGTCAGAGATGGGCATTCCATTGTCATTTAAATATTGTATGTGTGTGAATTTAGCAAAATAACCCAATATAATCCAGTAGTCCATAATAGAAGTGGGTCATCTGTAGGACTGACAACGTCAGAAGTTATTGACGTGAGCCTTTTACAGCTCAGCATGTTAATATGGCTTTACTTTTTATACCTTGTTTTTATACTTTTCTACTGGATGGTTAAGACCAAGATAAAGCAAAACCTATATAACAGGAAATGTAACTTCTATATCTGACACGGTCAGTCAAATCCCCTCAGGATTTATCTTGAAACCGTGTACCGCAGTTTGTAGATCCTTTGTCAGTGTCAGCCATGTGGCTGAGTCATGGTAATTGCTTGACCAATTTGCTCTCTGTGAAAGCCTGAGAGAATGTTTTCTCTCCATGTGGCTTTCCTTAAGCACACTCTACATCATCAATCACTGTGGTCCTATAATCTCCTTGATCAGAAAATTTGGGACAATACTGAGTTACAGCATGTTACAGTACAGATTTGCTTACATCCCGAGTCTTCACTGACCTTGAGTGGCTACCACACATTTATATGCACAAGATGGTTAAGGCAATGATCCTGAGAATCTTCAGCAAGTTTTTGAAACTAGCAGTTAATTGGTAGGATTCTCACCCTGACTATATATGCTGATACCTGTGAACTAAGCAACTGCACTGAAGATAGCAATGTGTAATACTAGTGCCATGCTTGGAAAGCCTGTCATTTTGGCCTTCTAAATATGTACGGCTTCTCATGACATATCAATAACTGCTATACTGTCTCTCAAGTAAATATTTATTTTTAAAAAAGGTAATAAATGAAAACAAGAGAGAAAAAAGTAAAAAATTTTAAACATTAACTGTTACTTTAAAAAAAAAAAAGATGGAGAGACACAGCCCAAGCCCAGCCCCAGTAACCATGTGGAAGAGTTTCCATGCTCCCCTGCACCCACTGAATCTCTCCACACCCAGAGTAACCCTGGCATGTGATTGAGACCTTCAGCCCTGCTCTGGGAACCCCTCCAAACCCCTCCAAACCCCTCCAGGACCAGCCCAGGCCTGGCCTGTGAGTGAGAACTTCTGCCACACTCTGGGGATCTCTCCAGACACAGCCCAATCCCAGGCCCCACAAGTGTGGGGGAAAGCTTCCACAAAAAACAAAAAAAAATCACATTTTAAATAAAGTTGGTGCTGCAGATTAACAATTTGATCTGGCATAACAACAACTTGTTCTACATCATTTATAATTTTGAATCTATATGTCTTTGTGAATTCCATAATTATTCTGAGTTCTTGTGCCACTGCTCTACAAAGTGAACTGTTGTTACACCTTGGCTCAATGTTATTCCAGCTGTAGCAGCTGTGGCTGTGACTGCTATTATTTTTAAAATTATGACTATCAAGAGTTCATTAATTCTTTTTGTTTTCTTCTTTAGCTCCTCCAGCAAATGTTGGAACAGCATCATGAAAGGAGTCTTTCCAAGGGCATTGTAGTTGTACAAGAAACCAAATTCCGGTCCTTGCCTTAATATAAAAGTTATCATTAGAAAAGTTAAGGCAAAAAGAAGAATTTGTACATATATATAAAGAGAAATTGTGACATATAATGATATAGTTAGAGGGCTTCCAATAACTCGGTGCTACAAGCAAGAGGTAAAGGGGGTGAACACATGCGTGTGCAAAATGTGTGGCATTCCTTGTAATTTTAGGTGTAAATTATAGGAGGATAGATTCTTTTATATATAAATTTTTCATGCTAACACATGCTTGAAAGAGGTAGCTAGCTTCCAGTGATGATGCTGAATTAGTCCCCCAGGAACATGAGGGATGCTAGGAGATGTTCCTCCTCCATGTCACAGTATTGTATCATTGGCATTTTTAGTGCCAGTATAAATCTTATTATTGCCATTCTGTTTCCACCTTAATTCAATTTTTTTCTACCATGTGGGCTGAGCCATAAGGCTTCTTATCTATGACACATCCATTGGAAATCTTAATCAATACCCAGGCTGCTTCTCCTCTACAGACTTCCCAATATACCCAATCCCTGAGGTAAGAAACATTGGTATTCTGGCAGGGTGGCAAATCTGGCTGTGGCAATGTTTCGTCATCAGCTATATCTTTAAAACTTTGTCCCTGTAAAAGAAAAAAAAATCTTCCTTTTCCTCCCTTATCTCTGGTGGTATTTTTTTACTGTAGATACCCAGACTCCTGTGCTTCCTTTAAAGCAATAAGATCCACTTCCAATACAAACAGGCCAGTCTTCTACTCCAGTATCATAGAATGGAATTCTGGTTCCTTTTTCTGTTGACACTGCTGGTCCCTGGACAGTGTTAGGGCCAGGTAACCAAGAACTTTCATTCACATACATGGGTATAGTAGCATCCCGCTAGTGAACTCCTCTATTGACTGGTGGATTTTGGATGTAAGCCCAAAAACTAAAATTACTTATCAAAAGCAACAACAAAGCCACCATAGTAAGAAATAAGTCAGTACTACTTTTCTATCAAAATATTTATGTTTGCTCATTTTCTAGGTTTTTATTTGTCAAGTTGGCACACAAATCACTTCTCCAGTATTTCTTTTGTCCAATGATGGTCTATAGCAGAAGATCTATCATGCAGTTAATTTAAAAAACTTAATGTAAATAAAGCTTCCTGAACACCTAATCTAGGTGTATTCATGTGTATTCCTATACCATTTACCCATTTTCATTTAGTGAGCATTTTAAAAGCTTCTATTAGCTTATTTTATTAGCTTCTTTTTTGAATTGTCCATGGATATTCTAATATTTAAGTCCCTATACAATGTTAACAAGCAAAAGTTACATAACTTTACACAGAAATTTAGAAATCAAAACTATATACAGCATTGCAGTATGACAATTCTGATGAATTTCCTGATACGCTTGCATTTGCATTTTGATATAATACTTTTAATGAATCATTTCTGTCTAACACATAAAAATTTTCATCCAATTAATCATCCTTAAATGGATATACATCACAAGTTTTTTGTTAAAGGCAGAAGTTTGAATCTGAGAAAAATTCTTACCCCAATAAGCAATTTTGCTTTACATTTTGAAAGACCTGTACACCAGATTCAGAAATACACTTAATATACTCTGAGATTGACAATAATGAATTACCTTATACATGTCAAAACCTTTCTTTCGTTATGTACCAAAACAATTTTTTAAAGAGAAAACATTATTGTATTTTTTTCTGAAAAACTTTATCTTTTTAACCAATGACCAGATTATTGAGGGTGTCTCCTAAGAGACTATTGAGATTGTTGGGAGCTCCTCATTAATGAATAAAAAGGTTCACAACACCTCCTATTAATCAATTGGACTCCTTTCTAATAATTTTTTTCCACTCTGGGGAATTTTTGTTTAGCTTAAACTTTATGATGTATTGTACATAAATCAGTTTTAATATCACTTTGACTATCTGGTAACTTAGGAAAAAGCACGTTTTTAGGTCTGTATCTCAAATTCTATTTTTTTAAATTTATTTTTTATTTTTTATTTTATTTTATTGAGAAACAAACATCAATGAGAAAGTTTCAAAGCTGATTAATAGGACATTTTCA
>NW_004525099.1:110415-111995 GCF_000260255.1 Octodon degus
AGTTTCAAAGCTGATTAATAGGACATTTTCAATAACTAATACATTGTATATTGTTATCTTCTTAGTGGTTATCCATAGTACAAGAAGCAGAAAAGATATCCTGTCCAAACACTATTACTACAAATCTTTCCTTTTTCATTGAATTAAGTGAAAGTAGCTGCATGTCTATCCTAACTATTCTGTATATACAAATACAGAATGGTCTTTTCTTTGTTTCCCTTTGTTTTGTTTAGTCCTGTCAGAGATAGAAATTCTATTGGCATCTAAATACTATAGGTGCTTGAATTCAGCAAAACAATCCAACACAGTCCAGGAGTGCACAATAGTAGTGGGTTATCAGCAGAAGTTGTTTCCTAGAGCCTTTTACAGCTCAGCATATTAATATGGCTTTACTTTATATACCTCATTATTATACTTTTCTGCTGGATGGTTAAGACCAAGACAAAGCAAGACCTATATAATAAGAAATGTAACTTTTGTATCTGATAAGGTCAGTCAAGTCCCCTCAGGGTTTATCCTGTAACCCTGTACCACACTTTGTAAATCTTTTGCCAGTGTATCTCAAATTCTATTTAGAACAAATCATCAAAAAAGAAAAAAAGAGGAACAGCTGTTCATTGAAAGACACATAAACACATACACAGACACATAAACATTTTTATTAAATGAAGAATACACTCAAATAAATCTTTGTCCAAGTTAAATTATAGTTACTATAGTACTTTTTAGAAATTTAAAATTATAAGTAGACTAGTCAGATTTTGTTATTTGTCAATTAGCAGAGATCTTTTATTAGAAAAACTTGGGAGAAATAAAATCTTTTATCTATAATTGATATGTATATTTTGCATTTTTGTATTTTTTGTCTTAATTCTGTCAAACTTTAGCTCAATTATTTTTACATACTTTATCACCTATTTAGACCTTGTATTTCTTTTTTTTTCAAGCTAAACTGTATCCAGATTTATTAAAGATACTTTTCATAAAAAATCATGGTATTTCAGGTAGAATATGGGCACATAATCATTAATAGTATACAACAAATTTCAAACTCTCTTCTTGGCTGGACTACCAAAAATCAGAAAGCCACTATAAAATCCAATGAAGGGGCTGAGGAGATGGCTAAGTGGAATAAGTACTTCCCTGGCAAGCGCAAGGGCCTGAGTTCAATCCCCGGTTCCGAAAAAAAAAAAAAAATCCAATGAAGTCTTCATTTGAGGCTCTCAAGTAGGAAAAGTTTAGAGTGAGGGTTGACATTTCACATTTAGCATGTTGTTTAACAACTTTTCACAAGCCAACTTTGACTTTCAGGACATGAAAATGGTAGAATTATCAATCTGACAATCCATAATCTAGAAAAAGAAATTGTTGTGGGTCAACTCTGCATAGGAACCAGATCAGCCAGATAGAAATTTGAATAGAGCCTTTTATTTACAGCTCAGGTCTGTCAGCCACTTCTCAGGCAGGAGAAGGCTGATTGTCCCTGCAGGAGAAGGCTGATTGTCCCTGAACTTAGGTAGCAAGGGAGTATTTATAACAGAAATCACATCCAGTTTGGTAAGCAAATTTGTTATCTAGTA
>NW_004525099.1:112095-118076 GCF_000260255.1 Octodon degus
TCTGCAGCTTTTTCTTTATTTCAGAAGCTGTTGATTCATTGCTTTAAGCTGTGTGATTTCCAGTTTGTTCTGTGTTAGTGTCCTCTGCACTTGTTACGGGTGGGCTTGGCTTTTGTGGTTGCATTTTGTTCCTTGTCGTCATGTTGTGTGGCACTGTCTTCTGCCCTTTCTTGTAGATCTTTGCTGCATTTATAACCTTTGCACGTACTGAAGTTCAGGTGCAGCTCTACAAAGTTTGGACTTGTCCAGCTGCGTCTGGCTTAGGTCTGGCTGCTGTGCTCAGCTCCTTCCCGCTGCTGCCCTTGAGGGTGAATATGTTGTGCCCCTGTGTCAAGATGTTCTGCTCTTGTACTACCTGGGTGGATCTATCCTCTACACTCTCTGCAGGGATTGCAGCTGCAGGGTTATACCTCGGCATGTATGCCAGGCCTGAGCTGTTCCTGGAGGGGGCAAGTTGTAGCATGGGTAAGAGGAAGCTCTCCCAGTTGACCTGGGCTAAGACTGGGTCCGGTGGTTCCCCGAACGCCGCAAAATTCCTGCTCTGCAGGCTGCGTGGGGAGGTGCTGTGGAGTGGTGGGGGGCGGCCCAAGGTGGTGGGAGAGTGTCCGGTCCACACTGCGCCTGGGCTGGGACAGGTCCCGCTGGTGCAGGGTAGCAGGAAGCTCTCCACACACTCACTGGACCTGGGCTAGTACTGGGTCTGGGGGTTCCCTGAAGGCGGCAAAAATTCCTACTCGGCGGGCTTGGTTGGGGAGGTACTGTGGAGTGGTGGGGTGCGGCCCGAGGGGGTGGGAGAGGGTCCGGCCCAAGCTCTGCCTGGGCTGGGACTGTTCCCCCTGGTGCAGGGTTGCAGGAAGCTCTCCACACACTCACTGGACCTGGGCTAGGACTGGGTCTGGGGGTTCCCTGAAGGCGGCAAAAATTCCTACTCGGCGGGCTTGGTTGGGGAGGTACTGTGGAGTGGTGGGGTGCGGCCCGAGGGGGTGGGAGAGGGTCAGGCCCAAGCTCTGCCTGGGCTGGGACTGTTCCCCCTGGTGCAGGGTTGCAGGAAGCTCTCCACACACTCACTGGACCTGGGCTAGGACTGGGTCTGGGGATTCCCTGAAGTCGGCAGGCCCCACTGGTTTTTGTGCCACTTTCTTGGCTCTGGCATCTGCCAGAGCATTTTCTCGGGCCAATGGAGAGTTAATCTTTTGGTGTCTCTTGCAGTGGATAACTGTCACCTTCTTGGGGAGCCACACAGCTGTAAGCAAGTCTAGGATCTCTTGGTCATTTTTGATCTTATGTCCACCAGTGGTTAATAGACCTCATTCTTGATAAATAGCTCCATGTACATGTAGGATGGCAAAAGCATACCTGCTGTCAGTGTAGATGTTTACCTGTTTATTTTGTCCCCAACAGAGGGCCTGGGTTAAGACAATGAGCTCTGCCTGTTTGGTAGATGTCCCATGTCCCAAGGCTTGGGCCCAGATCACTTGGTCTTCTGTGACCACTGCTGCCCCAGCATAATGTACCCCATTTAGGACAAAACTGCTTCCATCAGTGTACAAGGTAGCATCAGGATCATCCATAGGAATGTCTGTGAGGTCCTCTCTCAGGCTTGTTTTTGCATCAAGCACCTCAAGACAGTCATGGAGTGGGGCCTCAGGATCATCATCTGGTAACAAGGTGGCTGGGTTTAAGGCTGTAGTGGACAAGAACTTAATACGGGCTGTGTCTAAGAGCAAAGGTTGATATTGTACAATCCATGCATTTGAGAGCCATCTTTTAGGAGGGCTTCTAAGAAGGCTCTCAACTGTGTGAGGAGCCATAATTTGGAGCTCTTGGCCAAACATGAGCTTAGTAGCTTCCTTTGTCAAAATGGCAGTGGTGGCTATGTCTCGCAGGCAGTTTGGCCAACCTGCCACAATGAGGTCTAGTCTCTTAGACAGGTATGTTGTAGGTCTTTTCCAGAGCCCCATGTACTGGGTTAGGACCCCTTTAGTGATGCCCTTGCTTTCATGTACATGGAGCTGGAATGGTTTTGTCAGATCAGACAAAGCCAGGGAAGGAGCTGAAGCAAGGGATTTTTTTTTGGTCCCCACCAGTACTGGCATATAGAGGCTGGGCAATTTCAGCAAATTCTATGATCTAGAGCCTGCAATATCCAATGAGCCCCAGAAATTTTCTTACCTGTCAATTGGTGGAAGGGACAGAGATTTTTTAATATAGCTTTAATCCGTTTATTAGACAGAGATCATTGTCCTTTCTGCAGTCTATAGCCCAAATATGTTACCTGAGATAAGCAAAACTGAGCCTTTTTGGCAGAGACTTTGTAGCCTATTTTATCTAATTCTCACAACAGGTCCTCAGTTACCTCTTTAGACAAGTCATAGGTGTTAGAGGCCCACAGTATGTCATTAATGTACTGTAACACAGTCACTTGGGGATGTTCTCCCTGGAAACTTACCAAATCTCTGCTCAGTGCCTCATCAAACAGAGTTGGTGAGTTTTTATAGCCCTGAGGTAATCTGGTCTAGGTTAATGGGTTATTTTCTCCTGTCTGGGGGTCCACTCATTCAAAAGCAAAAATGGATTGACTTACTGGAGCCAATGGGATCATGAAGAAATATAAAGGGTTGACAGAGTTTTGTGCTTTAACTGTGGAAAATTATAAAAGCCCCTTGTGCTTTCTGTTATCTACTCTAAAAAATGTATTCTCCCTTTCAGTTCAAGGCTGTTCAACAATAAATAACTGTTTCTTGTCAAGGCAGCAAGCTAACACAAACTCCCTCCCCAACCATCTCCTGTAAAGTAGTCAGCTTAAGATATATCTTATAAAAATATACACTTATCACTAAGGTATAATAGCCTTTTTAGTTATAAACAGTTTGCAGCTGTGTCAAATAAATGTAGTTTCTGTTGTTCTGGGCTAGATAACAAATTTGCTTACCAAACTGGATGTGATTTCTGTTATAAATACCCCCTTGCTACCTACATTCGGGGCCAATCAGTCTTCTCCTGTGAGAGAAATGGCTGACGGACCTAAGCTCAGTAAATAAGAGGCTCTATTCAAATTTCTATCTGGCTGATCTGGTTCCTATGCAGAGTTGACCCATAACATTTGGGGGCTCGTCTGGGATCCCCTTTATTGGGGATCAATCATAAGAACCAGAGTCTTCAGAAATCATTTCCCTGGGGAAACTTTCTGGCCCTGGGATGGTCTCCAAAAACTCATAATTCCTATCATTCAAACTGACTAGACTGAGCCATCTGAAAGATCTTGCCAGTAAGACATCTGTGTCTGTTCTGTCAGGGCGCCCCCTCTGAGAGTCCTAAGAGGTGCTGGGTGCAGCAATAGCCTCCATACTCGACTCCTTTCTGTGACTATGGTTTGGAGTCTCAGGTCTGTTTCTGTTTCATTTTTGTGTGTTTCAGCTGATTGTCATTTGTCTGTCTGATAACCATGGGTCAATGTGCTTCTGCTTCTGTGTCGCCTTTGCAATGTATTCTTGATCATTTCCAAGAATTCCGAGGGCGAGCTGTTGACTACGGAGACCTTGTCTCCCTGGGGACCCACTGTACTCTGTGTGAACTGGAGTGGCCCCACCTTTCAGAGTCCATATCACCTCTGGAGGGCTCTTTTAGTATCTTTTTTGCTTATCAGGTCTGTAGGGTCATATTTGAAAAGCCAGGGCATCCTGACCAAGTCCCATATATTCAAGCATGGATAGATTTATTACAGGACCCTCCAAAGTGGATAAAAACCTGTTGCTGTGCCATGTCAACATGCTTCTGGTATGGTGCCACTGGCCGCTGTTCCAGAAAAGGATCCTCAGGGCCCTAAAAGGCCGCCTGTGTTGCCCCTGACATCTGAATCCCCGACTCCCCCTCCTTACCCTAAACTGTCCTGTCCCTCCCTTCAGCTAGCCCCAACTCCTCCACTCCTCTGAGTCTGCTGCACACCCATAGCGGACTGACCTTTTCTCAGCCCCCGCCATCTGACCCTGATCTTTTTCCTACCTCAGCACCAGCCCAAGTACTTCCTCTCTGTGAACAATTGGGTGGAGATGACCGCCCTTTCATGGTTTATGTCCTCTTCTCGACTAGTGACTTATATAACTGGAAAAACCAGAAGCCCTCTTTCTCTCAGAATCCTCAAGGGCTTATATCTCTTCTGAAATCCATTTTCTTCACCCATCTGCCCACTTAGGATGATTGCCAACAACTTTTACAGACCCTCTTTACATCTAAAGAGTGGGAGCGAATCTGAGGGTGTGGACAAAAATTAATTTTGGGCCCAGACAGCCAACCAGCTTCAGATCCAAATGACTGGAGGAATCCTTCCCTTTAACTCATCCTAACTGGGATTCTAATTCCCATAGAAGTAAGGTGGCTCTCAATCAGTATTGCCAGCTTCTTTTAGGGGCAATCAGGGTGGTGGCTAAAAAGCCTACTAATTTGTCTAAAGTTACAGAGGTCATTCAGGTGCCAGATGAGTCTCCGGTGGCATTCTTAGAGTACCTTCAAGAGGCCTATCAGATAGTTACACTGATAGATCCTAAAGCCCCTGAGAACCACCATGCTATAAATATTGCCTTTGTTTCTCAGTAGGCCCCAGACAGAAAAAAATTGCAGAAGATTGAAGAAGGATTTAAAGAAAAAGCACTGACAGAGCTGGTGGAGATGGCTCAGTGAGGGTTTTTTTTTTTTTTTTTCGGAACTGGGGATTGAACTCAGGCCCTTGCACTTACCAGGGAAGCGTTTATTCCACTGAGCCAACTCCCCGGCCCCTACAGCAAGTTTTTAATAACAGAGAAGACCCTAGGGAGTTAAATAAAAGGATGGCAAAGGTTCTGATTGCCATGGAGGAAAAGGACTCCAAAGTTAAGGGAAAGGGTCCAAAGGGGTGGGGGGGAAGAAAGAAAGAAAAGCCTGCTCAGGTCTTGACACAGGAAAAGGAAGTCTGAAGAGGCCAGGGCTCTAAATCTGGCCTCCAGGAGCCCATGGTCACCTTAGAGGTAGGGACCCAATCTATTGACTTTCTAGTAGACACTGGAGCTACCTACTCTGTCCTACAACAAAGTGCAGGGCCCCTATCAGAAAAAAAAGACATGTATAGAAGGAGCCACTAAAAAGACTAAGTCATACCCTTGGACCCAGGCCCATATAGGAAATCTGGGAACAAAACAGATGACTCACTCTTTCCTAGTTATGCCAAAATGCCCATACCCCTTGATTGGTCGTGACTTACTCCATAAATTACAAGTGCAAATCTCCTTCCAAGAAAACTCTATAGAGATTTTACTTGGAAAAGAAATCCTTTACTTTCTGCCATTCTATACACCTGCCCTTTGACTGAGGAACATTTGCTGCTGGCAGGTGAGGGACCCAAAGAGATTCCCTCTGACTTGCTTGTCAAATGGACATCTGAAATATCTGGGGTATAGGCTGAAAATAACACCCCTGGTCTAGCTGCCCATCAGCCACCAGTAGTGATCTCTCTTTTACCTGGGGCATCTCCTGTCCAAGTCTGCCAATACCCTTTGAGCCTACAGGCCAGTTTAGGGATAAGTGTCCATATACAGAGACTCAAAAAGGAAGATATTCTGGTACCCTATAAGTCTGCTTAAAACATACCCCTGTTGCCAGTCCAGAAGCCTGAAACCACAGATTACAGACCAGTCCAGGTTTTATGGGAAGTAAATTATAGAGAAGAAATTATCCACCCCACAATGCCCAACCCATATACACCTCTGAGTCTTCTGCCTCTAGACTGAGTATTCTACACAGTCCTGGACTTAAGGAAATGGAAATGGTAGAATTATCAATCTGAAGATCCACAATCTAGAAAAAGAAATCAGTTGTTCTTGTGAGACACCATCTCAACGTTACTGGCAGATTGCCTGACACACTGGTAACATCACTTTTGGAAATTAGATCCCAGTAGGCCTCTGGGCTTAAGGGAGTTAAGCCTATGCTGTTGGCAGAGGAAAGGAGGA
>NW_004525099.1:118923-119925 GCF_000260255.1 Octodon degus
GTTACCCAAATAGGTTGTTTAGCATTCTCTGGAAAAATACAAGCATACCCTTTGCCTCAGGTTAGTAGTGGACTGAGTCCATTCTATTATCCAGTATGGAGATCTCTCCAAAGGAACCTCCATAGCCTTTTTTCTCTTACTTAGTTTGTCTTTCTGTTGCTGTATTTTTATCTTTTGTAAAAGTTTAAAAAATTTAATAGTATATATTGACATGTAAAGTTGGAGGAATTGAATCCCCTTTTGTTTTAATAGAATTTTGGTTGTATGGTGAGAAACCTATATTTTATATTTTAGAAGAGGAAGCCATATATTTTCCTCACTTAACCTAGCATGACCTATCTGTTAAAAAAAAGCAAATTAATTTAAGATGGAACCATTTAGTATTATCACATAAAGGAAAATCATGAATGTTTGATCTGGACAGCTTATATTATATTTTTGTTGCATAAATTGACTCAAATATGAAGAAGTTATGACTTGTATCCCTTTGGAGGCCACCACTAAGCTTTTTATTATTTAAATGGAATGTCAAAATCAAGTGACTGTTTAAACCCCATGGCTTTTAGACACTATTTTAAAGTTCTATATTTGTTCAAAAAATATCAAAGCCCTATTTATAATGTCATTTTTACCTTGTAACAGTAAAACAATCAATCAAACTTATTAGGAATTAAAATAATTTTAGTTAATCTTTAAAATATCCCTATTATTACAAATTTTAGGAAATGTGATTTTTTTCTTTAAAGCAAACTTTTTATTTTTAGGATGCAAACAGCCTTTTAATTTAATATCTTAAGGGGAAAATGTAAAATCTTTTTCTCAATGCCAATTGTAATGTAGAGAGAGAACCACACTTATTTCTTGCTTTTAAAACATTTTTTTCTGAGAAATTTCTGCCGAGTTCCAGGAACCCCCACACAGAGTCCTAGCCCAGGTCCGGTGAGTGTGTGGAGAGCTTCCTGCTACCCTGCGCCTGCAGGACCAGTCCCAGGCACAGCGTGG
>NW_004525099.1:120806-121251 GCF_000260255.1 Octodon degus
CCAGGTATGGTGAGTGTGTGGAGAGCTTCCTTCCACCCTGGGCCAGCAGGACCAGTCCCAGCCCAGGCGCAGCATGGGCCGCCCGCCACCACTCCGCAACACCTCCCCCACCCCACCTGAGGAGTAGGAATTACTGCCGCCTTCAGGGAACCCCCAGACCCAGTCCTAGCCCAGGTTCGGTGAGTGTGTGGAGAGCTTCCTGCTACCCTGTGCATGTGGGATCAGTCCGAGTCCAGGCGCAGTGTGGGCCGGAGCCTATCCCACCCCCTTGGGCCGATACCCACCACTCGGCAGCACCTCCCCCAAGCCACCCGTGAATAGGAATTTCTGCCTCCTTGCAGGAACCTCAGGACACAGTCCTAGCCCAGGTCCAGTGAGTGTGTGGGAGAGCTTCATCTTCCCCCTACTTCACCTTGCCCCCTCCAGGCACAGCTCAGGCCTGGCA
>NW_004525099.1:141303-141816 GCF_000260255.1 Octodon degus
GTATAGTCTCCCTAGTATAAGAACTCCAAAGAAGAAATACAAATAGAAAGATATAATACAAGTAAGAGGAAAGCCGGATCTCAAGGACTAATTAATCAAGAGAGGGAAAGGAGAAGAGCTAGGAAACATGACAATATCAAGCCATGCAGTTATATGTAAAAGATGAGCAAGGCAATGATCCTGAGAGTATTGAGAAGATTTTTTAATCTAACAGGTAATTGGAATGATTCTCACCCTGACTAACTATATATACTGATACCTGTGAACTAAGCTACTGCACTGCAGATGGTAATACGAAATAGTAGTTTCATGTTTGATGTGTCTGTCATTCTTGTATTCCAAATATGGGTTGCTTGTCATGACATGCCAGTTACTGCTAAGATGTCTCTCGGGTAGGTGAATGTTCAAGAAGATGGGAGGGGTGAATGAAAGCAAGAGACAGGAAAAGGAATATTGTGGGACTGTCCTGCTTCAAGGTTGTATATGGTGAGATTTTTGGACTTATGTGCAAAC
>NW_004525099.1:143086-144789 GCF_000260255.1 Octodon degus
TGCCCTACCTGGACCCCATCCACACTTGCATGTGAAAAGCCTTTAAAATGGTTTTCCTTTAATTAATTTTTATTTTTTCACTCAATATTTCATTTCAATAATTTTAAATTTTTATCAAAAATAAATAATGACCAATTGTGCAATATAAGATTCTGGTATGGTTTAAACAATGGTTTGGCTAGATAGGAATATAACTTTGTGTTCCTGCATAAGCAGCATTGATTACTGCAAACAAAAGCTGAAGACCATTTCATACCAGGGCTCTGTGTTTGGTTGATTTTAGTGCATAGCTGTGCTGGACACGTGTAGAGAATAGTTGCATTAACTTGGATCCATCTGGAATCAAAGTAGCAGTTTTTATTTCTTTTTCTGCATGTTTAGTATATTGGGAATCAGTGACAAGGTTTAAGGAATCAGAGCAATCCTGTATTAACATAATAATTTATTTTTGTTTGTTTTTAGTCTTTACTTTTTCTTTTTTGTTTTTCGACCGTCCTTTTTCATATGATCCAATTTACCACAAACGAAACAAATTGTACACATAAAACTCTCCAATCATGAGAAATGAATCTATTTTTGTTTCTCTTCTTTTGTTTGTTTGTGGTACAGTGGATTGAACTCAGGACATGTGCTGCTTGCGAGGCAAATGCTTATTCTACTGAACTATCTCTATCTCTCTGGCCTACTATCTTCATTAGATAAGGCTTGCATTAATCTAATTACATAGGTTGATTGCAACATTAGGTGGGTGCAGCTGAGAGACCACAGAAAAAACTAAGCCTTGAGGTCTCTCTGTTTCTTTCCTTGCAATAAAGCCTGAGTCAGTGTCCCTTATCCTCATATGGAGGAGCAGAGGGATTAGTTGGGGGAGGAGGCAGAGGTTAAATTTTAGTAAGCATTGAAGGCAGAGTTGAAACATCTAATTGCTCCACCAATTTGGATATCATTTGGGTTAAATGTTCCATATGGTGGGATAAGTCCCAGGTATTATTTGCCTCTTTCCCCAATTCATCCCCCTGGGCATCTGAAAAGTCCTTGGAATTGAAGGAGAGAGACAGAAGAGCTGGGAATGTGTTTTATTTTTAGATTCTCTGATTTACATTTATCACACAAAAGAGACAAATTAAGAGTTGTGTACTGCCTTTGTGTTCAGCAGTGGGCAGTGTCATCATCAACTGGAACCTGTATAGGGCTACTTTCCTGAGTCTGAGGAGTCAAGGACAGTGGTTTAGAAGGTATTTTATCAGCTGACTCATAAGCTTGAGGAAAATGAATCTTAGGCACTGAAGCTTCCACGTGAGAACTAACTGAATGCTTTCTGCTGCAGACTTGATTCTTCAGAGTCAGACTGCAGGGGCTCCAAAACCAAGGAAATAAGATTACATAAAACCCATACAGTTAAAGGGATAGGTTTTCCTTGCTGATGCACTCTGTGAAGAGTTCTCATAACTTGTTTCCAAACTTTTAAGTTTAAAGCAGCCTTCCCCTTGGGCTGAAACCAATAATAATGCCTTTTTATAAGTGAAAATAATTTCCTGAAACTCTTTGGTTTCACTTTTACACCTGCTCTTTTGAGTAACATCTGAATAAGACGGACATATTCATTTTTGAATATGTTAGATTCAAAGGATGTTAGAACATCCTTTGCCTCTTAAAGCTCCTTTTGCTCCTAAATTTTGTGATTAAAATAATTTATTTTACCA
>NW_004525099.1:145974-149437 GCF_000260255.1 Octodon degus
GTATACATCCAAAGATTCTCCATGACCCTCAATTAATAAAAAGTAAAAATGGAAACAATATAAAATATTACAAACCAAAAAATGTAGAAAGTTATTATAATTTATCTTATAGAGTGCTATCATATACAGCAGATTCAAAGAATCAAGCAAATCACTACTACTGTGTTAAAAATATCTTTTAGCTACATTAAGACTAAACAAAATGTAATTGTACAACTTAGTACATTGGTCATTATGTGTTACAGAAGTGTACTAATTAAAAAGCCTGTAGAACACAATAAATAAAATTTTAAAAGATTAAGTACAGGGCCTGGGGATACAGATCAGTGGTAGAGTGTTTACCTAGCATGTACAAGGCCCTGAGTTCAATCCCCAGTAAGACACACACACACACACACACACACACACATACACACACACACGCACACAATGCACATGTACGAATTCCCTATAGTGAATGCAAAATTGTGTACTGCAAACTTGTACTAATAAAAATAAAAAAAATCCTAGAAAAAGATGAGTGTGTGGTCACTGGTGTAAGAATGAAAATGAAGGGGGCAAAGATACAGCCAAAGTGAATTAAAGATTTAAATATCAAAACAGAAACATTTAATCTTCTGAAGGAAAATAATATGTAGAAATCTTAGAGACATAGGTGTAGGTAAAGAGTTCATGAGCAAAAAACAAGCTGTATGGAAAACACTTCAAAGAATCAACATCTGGGCTACAGATAACGCACTACTATTATGGACTACTGGACTACATTGGATTATTTTGCTGAATTCATGCACCTACAATATTTAAATGGCAATGGAATACCTATCTCTGACAAAACTAAACAAAAAAGTGGTTACAAATGAAGAACATTTTGTATCTGTATATACAAAATAGGATAGATATACAGCTTCTTTTTCTTAATTCAATGAGAAGAAATATTTGTACTAATAGCGTTTTGACAGGATATCATGTCTGCATCTTGTACTATGAATAACCACTACAAAGACAACTATATGCATTGTATTAATTATTGAAACTCTCCTACGAACCTGTTTTGAAACTGTTTCATTCTATTTGTTTCTCAATAGAATTAATAATAATAATAAAAGGAATCAACGACTGGGATCTCCTCTTTTTAAAAAGTTTCTGCACTTCAAAGCAAATATCCAACAGAGTAAAAAGAAAACCAACACACTGGGAAAAATTTATAGCCAACTCTCCCTCAGACAAAGGCCTTCTATCTAGAATATACAAAGAAAAAAAAGTCAAGGCCCCTCAAATTCAAAGGCCCAATGCTGAAAAGGGACACCTGAATATATACTTCTCAGAGGAAGAAATATAAATGGCAAGTAAATATATGAAAAAGATTCAATATCATTGGTTAGTCAAGAAATGCAAATTAAAATAATACTGAGATTTTATCTCACCTCAGAAAGAATGACTAAGATGAACAAATCAGTCAATAACAAATGCTTAGGGGCTGTGGAGAAAAAGGAACATTTCTGCACTGTTGGTGGGACCACCAACAGTGGTACCACCACTGTGGTACCACCACTATGGACATCAGTGTGGAGATTTCTTAAAGAGCTAGGACTGGTGATCCCATTCAAGCCAGATATTTCCCTACTGGGTATTTTTCCAGAAGAACTGAAAACCACAGCCATATATGTGCACCCATTTTTATAGCAACACAATTTCACACAGCTAAATCCTGGAAACAACCCAGCTGAACATCAACTAAACAAGGGATAAGGAAGATATAGTATTTTTACACAAGGGAGTATTATTGAGTTATAAAACAGGATAGATTTGAATATTTTGTCAGTAAATGGATGCAACTAGAGAACATAATTCTAAGTGAAATAAATCAAACCCACATGTGCAAACATTGTATTATCTCTTTAGTGTGAGAACCTGAAAGAGAATAATGAACTTTGAAGGGTAAAATAGATACTGGGAAAAGGGAATGAACTTATTCAAAAGGAAAGAGTTACTGAGTTGAGGAGGAAAAGAGAGGGAGAGTGGAAAGAGATTTATCTATGTATGTAAGTTAAATGGGTTGGACAACTGTACCGTGCTTTTCTGCTGGTCTATGGAAAGAGTTCATGCTTTAATTCATTTTGTCTCTGTCAGATATGAATCCACACAATCAAACAGACCACGTATTCTGATGCAAGATTTATTGGAGATAGCAGCAAATGGGCTAGTTGCGTAGTAGATCAAGACATCAGTGAACCAGGCAAGGCACAGGGCTTTTGAGGTGTTTTGTGGGAGGGTGATGAAAAGCTTTAAAAATTATCAGCCAAGGAGATGTATATTAAAATGTATTATTTAACTATTTATATTGACAATATCATTGGATATAACATTACAGGTTCTCTAACTTTTTTTGGAATTTAAAAAAAAGATGCCTATATTATTTTACTTCACTGCTTTCAGTGAGGAATAGAAGGTAATTCTAATTTATAGTGGCTCAGCCTCTATAAGGCCAAACATATCTACAACTTAGATATTACAAGAGTAACGCTGTATTCAAACCTCTTGTACTCCCAATCTAAGTTTAAGAGCTTAGGCACAGTTCTTGACTTTGGTTTTTTCTTTGGGTGTCAACATTTATCAAAAAGGTAGGAAATGGTGGGGGTACCTAGCTCAAAATGCCTTCAGTGTAGGTTTGGCTGGCTTGAGTTGTGGGGATCGAACCACAGCAACCTGAGCCTGACTGCTTTGTTGAAGCAGCCACTTAAATAACTGAGCTAAGGGGCAGGCCCCCTCAACTTTTCTTAAGTTTGACATCAAAAGCAAAAATTATGATCTGTAAAATGAAGAAATTGAACTTCATCAAATTAAAATGTTACTCTATAAAGGATCCTGTTAAGAGAATGAAGAGAAAATTTACAGCTAGGCATAAAATATTTATATATCACTATTTCACAAAGGACTGATGTCTAGAGCATAAAACAACGTTAAGAAAGTAAACAATCCAGTGGGAAAATGAACACAAAATATGAAGAGAAATTTCACCAAAGAAGATACATAGTTGACAGACGAGAACACAAAAGATATTAAAGGCATTATTATAAAAGATATTGGGGCCAGGGAGATAGCCCAGTAGAATAAGTGCTTGCCTGGCAAGCACAGGGACCTGGGTTCAATCACTATTAAAATATAGTATTAGCTACAGCATTTGGGAAATGCAAAATAAAATAATAATGATGTTTGACCACATAGCTATCAAAATGGCCAAAATAATAAATAATGACAACATCAAATGCTTAAAAGGATGCAGGGAAACAGGTTAGTGGGAATACAAAATAATAACTACTGGAAAAACAATTTGAAAGTTTCTTTTATGACTAAAATGGAGCTAAATTATGATCCAGAAATTGTATTTACTCCAAAGATATGAAATCTTAAGGATAGCACAACACATGTACAAGTGTGTAAATTTTTGAAGCTTTATTTGGAA
>NW_004525099.1:150392-153577 GCF_000260255.1 Octodon degus
AGCTCTTGGGAGGCTGTAAATAGGAGAATCACTACGAGTCTGATCTAGTAGTGAGACCCTGAACACCCTGTAGAGCCTTCCCTAAAATACAGAAAAAAAAAAAAAAAGAAAAGAAAAAAACCAAAAACAGATTCATTGATTCTAGGGTTTAAAGAAAGGGTGTAGGCAATTCTAATGAACTTGGATGCAGAAATCCCCCACAAAGTACTAGCAAATTAAATAAACAATGTATAAAAGGAATTATACTTCAAGACCAAGTAACAGTCTCATTATGCAAGGTCAGATCAACATTTGAAAGTCAATGATTGTGCTTTACCCACATCAATAAGCAAAGATTAAAAAGTCAATAAGCTAAAAGAAAAACTCACATAAAGTGCAGAAAAAACCATTTGATTAAATTTAAAACTGTTTTATATTAGAAACTCAATAAATGAATAGAAGGTGAACTTCCTCAATTGTACATACAAAAATAATAACTGACATATTTTATGATGAGAAATTATCAGCTTTCTCACAGTATTGGAAGAAGGCATAGATGTCCTCTGTACCACTGTTTTTTAACCTTATTTTGGAAGTCCTAACTAATGCAATAACTCAAGAGAAGGAAAGTAAAAATATATAAATCAAAGGAAGAAATAAAACCACCTTGTACTTCAGATATCATAATTAATGTAGAAAATCCAGAATTGAATGAGAAGTCCCTCCTGGTATTATTAAGAAACTATAGTAATGTTTAGAGATGCAAGATTAATACAAAAACTTATTTTTTTCTTACTTACCAACAATTATGTAAAATTTGAAATTTAAAATACATTCCCAGTTACATTAGCACCTGACAAGAATAATAGGTAGAAATATAATGAAATATGACAAGATCTAGATGGAAAATGTCTCAAAGCTCCAATACAGGACAACAGACCCACTGTATAAGTGAAGATATATCATTTTTATGAATAGCTAAACTCAGGATTATCACATTGCCATTGCTTCCCAACTTGATCCATAGGTTCAGTGTAACAGAAATCAGAGCCCTAACTAAAGTGGATATTGATAAATTGTTTCTAAATTTTGGAAAGGCAAAGACCTAGAATAGCCAACAGAATATTGAGAGTGAGAAAAAAAGAAATTGCTGGCACTATGGACTTCAAGATACAGCTACAGTAGTGAAGATAGTGCACTATTAGTAAAATAAAAGCCAAATAAGTCAATGGAATAGAATAAAAAATCCAGAAATATGTATACATAAACATAATCAATTGGCCTTTGATATTTGAGTGAAGTCAATGCAATGGATAAAAAGCTTTTTTTAAGCAAAATTGTGCTGAACAACTGAACATTTCCATGGAAAAACACACAGCAAGATTTACATTTCATTGAAAACTCAAATGGAAAATTATTCATCCCTAGAAAGAGTTATCAAGCCATAAAAAGACACAGGGAAATCTTAAATGCATGTTACTAAGTGAAAGAAGCCCATTAAAAACCCAACAGTGACATGCTGTATTGTTCCAATTATATGTCATTCTAGAAAAGACAAAAATGTAAAGAAAGGAAAAGATCAATGATTACTAGTTGAAAGGAGACAATTACATGGAGTGCAGAGCATTTTTAGGGCAATGAAAGTCTTCTGTATGCTGCTGTATTGGAGGATACAGTCATACATTCTTCAAACCCATGGGAGTGCAACACCAAGAGCATATACTACAGTACAATCTACTGACTTCAAGTAATGGAGCTGTGTCCATGGAGATTAGTCAATTGGAACAAACTTACTCCTCTAGTGTGAGTTGTTGATGGTGTGGGCTATACATTTACACTGGCAAGTGATACATGGAAATTTTCTGCTCAATTTTTCTGTAAATCTAAACTTGTTCTAAAAACATGAAGTCTATTGGAAAAAAGTTATAGCATAGCATCATTTCCTGCCAAGGTGTGCAGCCTGCCCTACACCTAAAATTTCAGATTTACTATTCCTTACAATTGCTGAACCAATTCCTGAGGGATATTAGTAGCAAGGAATTAATTCTCCTAAAGAGATATATCACTCACAAACACAAAATTTGCTTTTATGACCCTTGTTTTACTACTAGAAATTGCAGAAATACACCGCTGTGGTCAAGCCAAGTAACTTTTTTCAGGGCACCAAAATTTAGTTTGTTTCCCCTAGTTGTCTCACTAATTCTTGTCCCTTCCATATAAAAAAGAAAGGTAGAATAGCTGAAGCACAGTGCAAGCTGTTTTACTTAAAAAAAAAAAAAAAACAACAACAAGCAAATATTGTATGTCACCAAAAGCTTTGCCTTGCTTTTTGTCAAAGAATTAATTAGCTTGCATTAACTTGAACTTGACACTTTTGAAATCTTTCTAGGTGCTTCTCTATAAAGAGTCTTTCTAATCACTGGAATATCTTTTGTGAGTGGCTCCAATTTTTTACAAAAATCTTCAGAATATCTATAAGTTTTGTCTACCTATATTTTACTCTAAATGTGCCTGATTTTGCTTAAAATATTCACAGGTTTTACTAGACATAACAATAAAAAGAAAATGATTACCTGTAATTTCACTGCAAAAAGATAAATTTAACCTCATGACTTCTTAAAACATGAACTTACAGTTCTGTTTTTTTTTTTAAATGTATCAGATCAGACTCATAGTGATCCTCCTATTTTCAATTTCCCAAGCTTTGGGATTAGAAGTGCACGTCACCATGCCCAGTCTCAATTGCCATCTTGGCACACCCTGGGGGTGGGTCTGGAATGGCATGCTGGAGATTGAGGTCCAGTCCCTGTGTCTGCCTAAGCAGGCGCTTTAATCCACTGAGCTATCTGGCCTGCCCTAGCACTGATTTTTATTACATTATTGCTTCCAAAATCTACAGCTCACTTGATTTAACAATTTTTATTTTAGAAAATATTTTATAAAAGAACCCAGAAAATAAAGAACTGAGTACAAAATTGGCACATAATAGGCACTTAACAAGTATTGATTTCTTGTTATGTACATACATTACAATAAAAGACTGCTTTTTTGATAAAGGACATAGGATAGTAAGGAAATAATATAAAATATAGTAATTTCTCTTAAAGTAATTATGAAATATTAGCCTTATATACACTATTGTCCTTCTTGACATGATCACCACAGTATAGCAAATATATATATTGGCAGAGAGAGAGAGAGAGAGA
>NW_004525099.1:153707-160075 GCF_000260255.1 Octodon degus
CAGAGGCAGAGACAGAGACAGAGAGACACACACAGAGAACAAGTATTAGAATCATACTTACTTGATTTGGTCAAATATTTATATCCTAAGTCACAGTTAATTATTACAAGTCTAATTCAAAAATTTGATGTGAAGAACAATTAGGAACATTGTGGGTGGGCACTGACTATTTCAGTTCTCATCTACAGACCTCACTGCATGCTACTTCACTGGGTAGAAGTGCTCAGCCCCAGACTCTGACTTCATAGACGTGAATTCATGATGGCCTATTCTGGTTTGGGCAATAAAGAGCATGTCACATTATTTGGCTCTTAGTAGTAATTGTACTTTACTGAGATCAAGTAAGCAAGTGAAGAAGAACTTCACATTCCAAAGGACTGAAATATTCTTTTAATCACATCTCAACCTCAGAATCACTGAGGTATTGAGAACAGGGGTTGACCAGAACGCTGAGATTAGAGATCACTGTCATGGTAGGGAGAATGCTTTCCCACTGCTGAAAAGTTTGCCTAAGGCATGCTTCATGTCTTTATTCCTCAAGCTGTAGATGAATGGATTTAGCATAGGTATGATCACCATATAGAGAATAGAAGCCCTACTTTCCCTTTCTGTGGAATGAGTTGATGGGGGAAGTAAATACACGCCCATTAGTGACCCATAGAAGAGCAAAACCACTGTGAGATGAGAACCACACGTAGAGAAGGCCTTCCATCGCCCGCCAGCAGAGGAGATGCCAAACACGGCCCAGGAAATGCGGGCATAGGAGAAGACAATGAGCATGAGGGGAACAGAGAGGAACACCAAGCCCATGATAATGATCATCAGCTCATTAATGTGGGTATCAGAGCAAGCAAGCTTCAGGAGAGCACTGGGATCACAATAGAAGTGGGGGATTATGGTGGGGGCACAGAAAGCCACACGGGTCAGCAACAGTGTGTGCACTAGAGCAGGACAGTTGGTTAGCAGCCAACATATACTCAGCAATAGTACACAGAGTTGAGGACTCATGGCTGTGCTGTAATGAAGTGGTTGGCAGATGGCCACAAAGCGGTCATATGCCATCACAGCCAGGAGGCAGTTGTCAAGACCACCAAACACAAGCAGGAAATAGAGCTGTGTAAGGCACGCAGAATAGGAGATCGCCTGACTCCGGATATGAATGTTGACCAGCATTTTGGGGATTGAAGCTGAACTGAAGCAGGCATCTGTTAGTGATAGATTGGCCAGAAAGAAGTACATGGGAGTATGAAGGTGTGTGTCGGAGCAGATGGCCAGGATGATGAGCAGATTCCCTGCCATGGTGATCAGGTACAAGCCGAGGAAGGTGCCAAATAGAAGAGGCTGCTCCTCTAGCCGCTCAGAGAGTCCTAGAAGGAGGAAGTCTGAAGCAGGTGTTTGGTTCAGTTGGTTTGGTTTTCCCATCTTTTGTAGTACTTGTGACCTGTGTAAATGAAACCTCTCTTGTGTCAACAAATATATATCAGATCGAATTATGGATACATATCTGTATGGCCAGGATTAATCTGAGGGAAAAAGAATATATGATCCTTGATAATATATGATAATCTCAGGATCTCACTGAAGATGCAAAAATATTCTCATGAGACATTCACAGAACAGTCAAGATAGTATCCATTAAAAGTTGTATATTCTGTGCAGTTATGAGGGAAGAGAAGAGACAGCTCTTTGATCAGCAAGGTCTGTGCAACCTGTTTGGAAGAGATGAGAATTAAGCATGGTCTTGGATGCAAGATTAGAAAAGTGGCTTAAGAGTAGGCACTAACAGTGCTGTTGGAACTTTATGATTACCTCCCTCCCATACCCAACACACACACACACACACACACACACACACACACACACACACACCATGGCTTTCTGTGTGAGGACTGAAAATGTTTTTGAAGGCAGGTTCCTCTTCATTTGTCTCCTTATTCACAGAATTGTTTCATCCATTCAGGATGGTCCTGACCATTTCCTTAACTGGGATCACAACACATGTGGGGTGGGGGGTTGGGTGTTTGTCATATCCCACTCTCTCACCCACTTTTAGGATGTCTGTTTCACAAACAGTACTTGCTATCCCCCAAAATCCTCTATCCTTGTCCTCTTCCCCTTTTCATTTCTTTCAAAAACTTCTCTGGGAGGTGATATTAAGACCTTGATACCATGTCTCTGATGTTTCATTTTTATCAGAGGAACAGAAAAGGAACAACATTAATGCAAGGCTTTCTTAGCTGAAAATAAGCACTGATTTTCTTTTAGGATTAGAGCAAATTATGTGAGAAGGCATCTCATACTGGTCTTTGACAGATCTATGAATATTTTAGACCTCCAGTTATTCTTAAAGCTTTGAGAGGCTTTGGATCTTGGGCAGAGACTCACTTTATATAGCTTGCAACTTTCACCTGATAATTTAGCTAGGAGGAATGTGTGTATTCATGCTCAAATATGTATGCAAGCATTTGTCCTACCCCTGAGACATCCTCACCTATCAGAGTATCTATCAGATTCAGGCCATCACAGCCAGGAGGCAGTTGTCTGGATATGAATGTTGACCAGCATTTTGGGGATTGAAGCTGAACTGAAGCAGGCATCTGTTAGTGATAGATTGGCCAGAAAGAAGTACATGGGAGTATGAAGGTGTGTGTCAGAGCAGATGGCCAGGATCTTCAAAGTCTCCAATTCTTTCCTCTAGATGGAAAATTCTCAGTACTACACTGAGATTTTCCTGACTCAGAGTCAGTAACCTTGATTCTATTGGCTCTCATTAAGAACACCCAGTGTATGACTTACTCTCATGGCCTGAGTGTCCCCAGGCCCAAGAAGAGAAGAATATTCTAAGAGCTATAAAGGCTCCTCATGCACATACCATCTCCCAAGGTGCTTATTAGAGCAAACCTCAGTACAGTCTTTGCTCCAGCCAACTCTGGCTGGGTCCTGGAGGACCTGGGGGCCTCTCTTCCCCAGAGGTGAGCTCTCCAATATGAATCTCAAGAGCGTGCCTAAAAATCATTTGCTGGAAGGCCATGCACTTCAGCCTGTCCAGCGAGTGCCCTGGGAACACCCACCTTTGCGCTGGACAATTCAGTTCCCAGTCTGTGTCCCAGGAAAAAGTAGAACAAAGAAGACATCAAGAGAATATTGTAATATAACTTTCTGATATCATTAAACAGAGTAATCCTAATATTAGGCAAGCCCTTCAAAAAAATCACAGGTCTCAAATGAGGCAGGTGATATCATGTTCAGCTGCCATTGTGCCTCATCCATAATATCTGCTACCAAAGATACCCTACTTTCCCTATAGGCATTAATATTTGAAGATAAATTAATTCATCTTGATCATTTTCTGTACATGATCACAAGTAATTCAACAAGCACAGGATATAGGCATGTGGTATTTCTTTATCCATTTTACACACAGGCAAATTGCTACTCAAGAAGGTTAATGACTTGAGTAGGGTCTGTAAAACTATGACATGCAAAGAATGAAATTATTTTTTTCCATATTTTTAAGTGCTTAATAATTGTCAATTTATTACATATTTCAAGAGATTTAAATTTATTTTTTAAGAATGAAATTCTTAATCATGCCTGCATGACTGTAGTCTTCAATCTCTTCACCACTATAGTTCATTTCGGTGTCATTATGGGTTCTCAGTGTTATGTTTGACTCATTAACAGTTTTATAGAATAAAGAAACTTTTTTTTTTGTAGAACTGGGGATTGAACTCAGACCCTTGCACTTGCAAGGGAAGTGCCTATTCCACTGAGCCATCTCCTCAGCCCAGAATAAAGAAACTTAAAAACTTGTATTTCTTTTTTTAAAAAAGTATCAGTTATTTAATTAGGCTCCTAGTAGTAAATTTAGAACACTAATTTATGAGGATAAATTCCATTTTTCAGAGCAAAAACAGATCACAGGTAGCCCTGGAGTTGAAGAACAGCTTTGATTTTTGCTAAAATCTGTGAGTTTAGCACCTTCTGATCCACCTCACACTGGTCTGAAATCTGGTATCTCTCTCCGTGTTGAAGATCTCGCCCTCCTACTGTCTGGGTTTCTGCAGCTTCTTCTTCTTGGAGTAAGCATCAGTGAGGTGTTTGGGGATTTTCACCTTGCTGATATCAATTTTTTTGTAGCAGAGGCAATGACAAATTTCTGATGTGTTCTTCATAGAGGAACACAATTAAGGGTAAGATGCCCAGTCACAAGTAGCAAACCACTGGCCAACTGCTTCAGGAAGACCACTCTCTTGCCTCTGTGACACCCGGTGAGGATGATCAAGATGGTGCTGGGAGTGATGCTAGCTTGAAGTTTTCTCACATGCTGACTGAAGGATTTCTTGTTGTGGCTCAAGAGTTTTCAGGGCACATCTTCAGTAGGGTAGTATGTAGGCCTTTTTTGAAGCTTAACCACCCAGATATCTCCATTCTTGTCCCCACCAACTGGTTTTGTGATTGTAGCAAGAACTTTCTCCTTCTTTTTCTTCTCAATCTTTGATTTAGCAGCTGTGTACTTTCTCTTGTACTAAGCCTTTCTGGAAAACATAGCAGATTGGGAGTATCTACCAATTCCTATAACCAGACCAGGACTTTGGCTGCAGTGGAGCTGCCCCTTCTTTGACTTTTTTGCCTTCCCTTTACCTGTTTTACCAGTACCACTGGCAGCAGCCTTCTTGGCTTTGGGTTTCTTCTCTTTAGTGTCTGGCTTCTCACTTTTTTCACCCTCCCATCCTGCAAGGTGGGAAAGATTTCTTTACTAGTAAGAGCATACATTTCTTTCAGTTGATTTTGTCTCCATTTAGTTTGGGAAAATAATTCAATGGCCTTGTATATGAAAGGCAAGTGTTTTACTTATAAGCCACAATCCCAGTGTGTTTCATAGGACATTTCAATATGCATAATTATTCCTCAAATGTTTTGTTAATATACTGTCACTTTTCTTTTGAAGTTCTTATTCATTTTGTGTATTTATTTCTTTCTGTTATAGTCATTTTGTTACATGTAGATTTTGTTTCCAAATGCTGCTGGGGATTGAATCCAGGACCTCACACAGGCTAGGAAAATACTCTACCATTGAGCTATATCCCCAGCCCCTTTTGCTTTACTTTGGGAGAGGGCATCATTAAGTTGCCTCAAACTTGCAATCCTCATGACTCCTGAGTTGCATGCAACACCACTCTCAACTACACAAAATTTTATAAGACAATATTTTTTAATAGTCAAATTTGATTACCAAAATATTTTGCTTTGTGATCTTACCCATTACTTTTATCCTCAAAAGTACTCCTCTCCACAGATTAGGGTAATTCCACTTAGCTGTTCCTTCTAGATTTTAAATACTATGACTAAATCTTTAATATACTATAATTATGTTATACAGCAGGATGGAAGAATCTGGATCTATAATCAATAATCTAGATCAGTAATTCATATATTTGCCATATGTATTTAAAATTTTTTTTGTATTTAGTACAGGGTCAACAGGGTCTCCCTACATAGATCAGACTCTGTAGTGATCTGCCTGTGTTCAGCCTTCCAAGAGCAGAGATTACAGGCATGTGCCACCACACCCAGTCTCAATCACCATCTCAGCATGCCCTGGAGTCAGAGCCAGCACTGCAGGCCCAGGGATTGAACCCCTAGCCCCTATGTCTGCTTAAGCAGGCTCTTTAATCCACTGAGCTATCTGGCCAGCCCTCCATATGTATTTTAGATCTGAACACCTATATGTGTTCTTTCCACAACCCTGTGACAGCTCACAGTCAGTGACAGAGTTCTGAAAGTGATCACCTTGAGAGAAAATGTTCTAATAGGCAAGGTGAAAAGACCATGATTTTATATTCTTTTGGCCCTAGCTATGGAAATCCTAGAATCTCACTTTTACTGCCTTTCTAGTCAAACAAATCACTAGATTGAAGCCAGTGACTAAGGGATGGAAATTAAGCTTGATTATCCAATACGAACACTAGCAAATTATTTTGGGCTCTACCACAGCTGGTGCTTTCTTCCCAAGTTATTTTCTTTTCTCCTATATTCAGGATACAACCATTGCTTCCCAAGAGCCACAGAATCTCATTCCATTGCAACTTCAAGAAAATGTCCAAGGTCTCCTTCCTCTTGTCCAAAGCCCTAGGAATATAGGAGCACCTCCCATGCTCCATTGTTTCCAAATGCTACTGGGGATTGAATCCAGGACCTCACACAGGCTAGGAAAGTACTCTATTGTTGAGCTATATCCCCAGCCCCTTTTGCTTTACTTTGAGAGAGGGTATCATTAAGTTGCCTCAAACTTGCAATCCTCATGACTCCTGAGTTGCATGCAACACCACTCTCAACTACACAAAATTTTATAAGACAATATTTTT
>NW_004525099.1:160914-162110 GCF_000260255.1 Octodon degus
AGTGTTTCCTTTAAATGAAAAGGTGAAAGTTATTGACTAAAGTGTGCTGATATGACTAAAATTTATACTTAGCTATTATTGTTAGTATCTTCCTGTGATTAACCTATACATTATTTCTCACAGATATATGCATGACAAAAAACAGTATAGCATTCCATATAATCCCTTTTTATAGGCATCCCCTGGGATCTTGGATCATATATCCTGGGGATAATACTACAACTTATATATGCTACCTTTGATAGATATTTAGATGATTTCTGGCTTGTACTTTACAATTAGTAGTGACATAAACATTCTAATAGATATTTTGGGGAGAATATAGCTATATGTTTTGGTTGAGTATGCCAGTGTGTTTTGTGGAAGCATAATATCTGGGCCTGCATTTTGCTTACATTTATCTTTAGTTTTTCGGAGTGATTACCTCAGGGTGACCACAGTTGTATATAAGAATTTTGATTGTTCCTTTACCTATCAACACACGGTGTAACATATTGCATTTGTTTTAACCATTCTGGTAGATGCATAGTAGTAACATTATGGGTTAAACTTTTCTTAATGACTAACAAAATTGAAAATATTTAATGCAAATTTTTAAAACACATGAGGGTAGTAGAGAAAGGAAGTGCAGAAGCATGATTGAAAAAAATACATCTGTGCTTATATGGAAATATCACAGTAAAACCCATTAATTTGTACAAATAAAACACATTAATTATATTGATATTATATATCACATGATATTACATTTTGTGATACATCTTTTCAAGTCTATTGATTAGTTTATTTTGATGAAAAATGATAACTGATACATTTATGTGGAATACAATATAGAGGCCAGAAATAAACCCATAAATATTCCTTTCTTTCTTAGTATATTTATCACTTAGCAAAAGCTATCAGGTATTTTATTCCACATTACATATATCATAAAATGCCACCATAATTTCTAGTACATAAATCCTTTTTTCCCCATAATTTTATTAATAAACAAATAGCAATGAGACAGTTTCAAATCAAATTCGTAGGGCAGTCTTAAGAATAACACATTGTATACATTATTCCTAGTGGTTAATTGCTGTACAAGATGTAGACATGATATCCTAACACCATTAGAACAAATCACTCTATTCATTAAGAGAATCTAACTATATATTTATCCTAACCACTTTGAATGCACAGATACAAAATGGACA
>NW_004525099.1:165725-166891 GCF_000260255.1 Octodon degus
TACAACCTTCCTTCTCTCTAGGGCTTTCCTCAAAGTATACTTCAGGTCTTTTAAGAATTAGCTTCAAATTCCTAAACACACAATGCTGCAATGTCCTTCAATAATAATTCAAACATTGGTTTTCACTTTGTGAATATACAATCTTCAAACCTGTAACTGGTGTTACCAGATCAGTATAAAAAATACAGTACTAAGCTGCACTGGTGTATTTCCATATTAAGAACTTCAAAATATACTTGTTAGCCCTTGTGTTAGTTTTCATTCCACTATGAACAAATTATCTGCTCTATGTAAACATGTCTAAATAACTATAGATAAAATACATCAATATTAATTCTGTAAAAGATAAAATATCTTCTTTAAAAAACAAAACAATTAAAATAATCTATTGCTTATTGTTTTAAGCATTGTTTCTAATTTTATAAAAATAGGAAAACCACATGGCTGTTGCCAATCCTGAGTTCACTGTAATAAAAATGGCCCTAGTTCCTGGTTAAAGTCAGCAACCAATTTATTCTCTTCAATAGATAGATGTCTTCTAGTACTGCAGGCAGATTTTCTTTAGGTGGTATTTTGTCCACTTATAAAGGTATACACCAGAAACCGACCAGTGCTACAGTTGTGTGTCCCCTGTCTTCCATCAGGAGTGGGATCTTAGAAAGCAATTTCTTTACTCAAATGTGAGCCATATATAAAGTTGCTCCTCAAGCATTCAATTATGCAGGATGCTATTTCTGCCCATACATCAGGCTGAATACTCCTATCTAGCTGATGCCACATATTGCAGGCTCTGGCAACATTGAGCAATGCCAAGCTTTTTGCCTTGCAAATCTGATTTTTTTCTTCTTCTGACATGATAACTGGAAGTTCCTCTTCTATGACTGTGTGGCCCCATTTGATATGTTCTGCAATTAAGCAGCTGACTACTTTTTTGTCATTAGAAATAAAGAGAAGTGTTTCAGTTCTGGAATAGCACATTAGTGGAGCCTGCTGGAAACCTAAATCATTATCAACCATCTCTCTAATCTTGTCGACCTTTTTCAGAGCATAATTTGGGTTTTCAGGAAGAACCATTATTACCATGCAATCAGGGTATGTATCCAGAATTCTTTCTTTTTTCCAGCTTACATATTTTATAAACTGTTTGTGAAAAAGCAGGTTTTGTG
>NW_004525099.1:167051-168067 GCF_000260255.1 Octodon degus
TGCTGTACAAGATGCGGACTTGTGATCCTATTTACAAACACCATGAGAACAAATCATTCTATTCATTAAGAGAATGGAACTATATATCTATCCCAACCTCTTTGAATACACAGATACAAAATGGACATTCATCCATATACCCCATTTTTTCTAAGTTCCGTTATTGAATATTATAGGTGTGTAAACTCAGCAAAATATTCTAAAAGAGTCCAGTTTATCTTCTGGATTTGAAGGTGTGTGAAGCATTCCACAAACATGATAGGATACTGCTCCAAATATTTTTTGTCCAGCTTCTATGACCAACTGTTTTTCATCAGCTTTCTCTGTTTCTTTTACCTGCAAATCCTTTGGGATTGTTATCTCCAAATGGTAACTATATTTAAACCAAGAATGATTTTCCCTGTTATCACTGTCCTTGGATGTTTGGCTTTGAGTCTACTGTGCTGCTTGGGAGCTGAACCTGGAAATTTACTTTCTCCTGTATCAATTTTTGTTCAATGGAGCAGAGTTGAAACAGCAGAAGTGTTTTCTAGTGGTCTGTTTCCAAGCTTGGATTCAACATATAAGCTGAAATTCTGACGCTGATTCAAAGATTTCAACTGATTATGCAATGTGGATCAGGAGAAGGTTTCATCAAATTATCCAAATGACAATTTGCAGATGCCTTTTTTTGTGGCTTTAGAGTAATTTCAAAACATCATTAATTTTTACTTCTTCAGATTTAATTTCTTTCATTTTTTTTCCTGTTGTCAAGTTACATTTTTTTTGTCATGTTTTGTCTCTAAAAATGTATTATGAATCACGGGGTGATGAATTTCTAAAACTGGTGGTGAAAAACCAATTTGTGATATGCCCAATTTAGAGTGAACTCAAGGGTTCAACTTATTTTGCTGTACAGAGTTAAATTTTGAGAGTTTAATTTTAGTTCAGTTGGAGTCTTTCTTAGTTGAGCTGTTTATTCCCTTTAGTACACATTTCACAGGCTTTGTTTTCCTACTGGGAAAGAAGGGATCACA
>NW_004525099.1:168877-169947 GCF_000260255.1 Octodon degus
TGATTCTTGTTACAAACATCCTTTTGCAGTTACTATATTTTTACAAATGGATTTAGTACCCTTTTTATTATTGGAAGATGCCTTTGATGCCTTGTACTCATACGCATTCCCAATTCAGGCTGATTTATTTTACTTTCACTGGAAGATTTAACCAGTGACTTCATATCTTCTTTTGAATCCGCCCTTTTGATTGGAATGCTCTGAGAACCTTGAATTTCTACTTCTGAATTCTTATCTTCTTCTCTAATGACATTAGAGGAATCTTCTTTTCATTTCTCCTGAATGGAGAATTACTCATAAGTAATGTCTTCCTTTTTTGACTAGTTTTTCAGAGGATTTGTGTATCCTAGTGTGGTCAAATGCTCAGAATCTAGTACTGAGGGGTGAGCCTTAAAAATAAACTTTAACTGATGCTAACATAAATTTTCAACCAGTTTGCTTCAATTATAATTTCTTCTTGTCATAACTAGAGCACTAAAGGAGCTGGCATGCATACTCAAAGATTTTTGCTTTTGTTAGCAAGGCAACAGAAATTTGAAGAAAATTTAATTCTAATTTGATATTTTTAGAAAGTTTTTAGAAAAGAAACTTAATTTACAATCTGTTTTGTTACCCCCCCCCCTTTTTTTTTAAATGTATTTAGTACAGGGTCCACAGGGTGTCACTACACAGATCAAACTCTAGTGATCCTCCTGTTTTCAGCCTCCCAATGCTGGGATTATAGGCATGTGTCACTATGCCCAGTCCCAATCATTGTCTCAGAGTGCCCCCAGCTGGCACGGCATGCTGGGGATCGAACCCAGTCCCTGCATCTGCCTATGCAGGTGCTTTAATCTGCTGAGCTATCTGGCCAGCCCTTGCTTTGCTAACTTTTAATTAATGTTAGTTTCAGGTATAGTCCTATTGCTGGAGGGCTCATTTATCACTGACATGACTATTTTGACAAAATTATAAAAAATCTTTTTCTTTTGAATTCTACAATTACTGAGTTTTGACTCATTTGAAACATATCTTATGGCTAACACATTTCCTTCCTTATTTGTTGAGTCTGTTTGTTTGCAGTTGTTTAA
>NW_004525100.1:0-709 GCF_000260255.1 Octodon degus
ATCAAATGTTAGTGCCAGGATTCAAGTGGCTTTTTTTGTTTGTTTGTTTTTTGTTTTTTGTTTTTTGGGTTTTTTTTGTACAGGGATCAAACTCAGGACCTTGCACTCGCCACAGGTGCTTACGCATGCTGAGCTATCTCACCAATCCTCAGAATACAGATATTAATTGGAGGGCCCGTGAGATAGCTCAGCAGACTAAGCTCCTACAAATAAGGCAAGCGCAGGTACTATGGTTGGATCCCCAGCACCACAGGCCATGCCAGGCCTGCCCCGGAGCACCCTGAGCCAGCCACTGAGACTGGGTATGGTGGCGCCTACCTGTAATTCCAGTGCTCGGAGGCTGAAAACAGGAAGATCATTAGGAGTCCAAGCTGTATATTATCAAGTACATTTTAAAAATGTTATTTGGACACTGTACTGAGGCAGGAGGCTGGAGCTTGTGATTTGCTTTGTTGGAAACAGTTTATCTCTCTAAAGTACAGATGTAGCCCAATACTTTCAGCAGTATTGGAAAAGTTTGTTTTTGTTTTTTGTTGTTTTTTTTTTTAATCTTCTGCAGCATAACAGTCCATGCCTTCAATGAGATGCCATTATAAAGGATGAGTGGGGAGGATTTCACTTACATGATGCTACTGATTTTCCAGTCTTTGCTGGAAATATGGGGTAGGCATTGGAATCTATCACTAAAACTCGTGTGAAAGTATCAAGG
>NW_004525100.1:809-1940 GCF_000260255.1 Octodon degus
TGCCAGGCCTGCCCCCGAGCACCCTGAGTCAGAGACTGAGAGTGGGTATGGTGGCGCTTACCTGTAATCCCAGTGCTGGGAGGCTGAAAACATGAGGATCATTAGGAGTCTGAGCTGCATAGTATCAAGTACATTTTAAAAATGTTAATTGGACCCTTTACTGAGGCAGGAGGCTGGAGCTTGTGATTTGCTTTGTTGGGAACAGTTTATCTCTCTAAAGTACAGATATAGCCCAATACTTTCAACAGTGTTAGAAAACTTTTTTTTTTTCCTTCTGTAGCATAACAGTCCATGCCTTCAATGAGATGCCATTATAAAGGAGGTGTGGGGAGGATTTCACTTACATGTTGCTTCTGATTTTCCAGTCTCTGCTGGAAATGTGGGGCAGGCATTGGAATCTATCACTAAAACTCATGTGAAAGTCTCAAGGGTATGTAAGTACCCTATACATGACCAGCTAGAGTTGGACTGTTTGCCCTTCATGGAAAGGCAAATTGGGCATGACTTCTGCAAAATTTTTACCCAGCAGGCATACTAGTCAAACCTGTTCCTCCCAACCATTTTACTCATGTCACTTTAAATGTCATTGATTAAGGTGATAATCTCTAAAGAGCTGTTATAATAAATGGAAAAGATTTAACTATCTATAGTATATGGTTAGTCTCTATTCTTCAGTAATGACGTTAACTATGGGCCATATTAAGTTTTATGGCTTGTGTCTAGATATGCCCCATCTTTTCAAGGGATCACTAAATCAGTTAAATGTATAATTTGGCACTGCCCTTATCCCAGTAGCCTGGACATAATACAAGAAATGGAAACAGGCTTCTCTGGTACCTTGCTTTATGCCCACATTGAAATTCTTCTCCTCTGAAATATCTATCTGATAGGCCCCCTGCCTTGGAACTGGCTGATTATGGATTAAAACCTCTACAAACTGTGAGCTAAATAAATAATTCCTCCCTTCAATTTGGGTGTCAGGTACTTTGTCTCAGAAACAAAAAGAAAATAACTAAGAAATCTTCAATACACTATTTATAAATAAAACTCTTATAAATCCAAAATAATCCCTAGGCAAAGCCTGTGTGTATATCTACAAATACTAACACATAACCATAATTCTGAGACAAA
>NW_004525100.1:3460-4024 GCF_000260255.1 Octodon degus
TGTATCTCCTTGTCCTGTTCCTCCCTGTTCTTTCTGCTTTCTGACCACCATGGTGTAGCCTATAGACAAACATGAACCAAAATTACCTGCTCCTGTTTTAAATTGTGGTTGTCAAGAACTGTATCTTAGCAACTAGACTATCACAGCATCCATTGGTGCACTATCCATAAAAGGATCCACAAACTTGAATGGATTGTACGAGTAGTATCTCAATTATTTCTACTCATTGCTGGGACAAATATTTGATGCTCAAATGAAGGAAGGAAGGCTTATTTAGCTATCAGTTAGTGAATATTTTAGTCATACTTCGCTGGCTCCAAGGCAAATGGCAGAAGTTTATGGCAGCAGAAAACAATGAAGATCAGAGGAGGAACATCAGCTGCAGTGTCTATGAAGCCTCTCTCTCTTCTTTCCATACAAAATATGAAGATCTGAGCTCCTCCACCTGGTGTGGCTGCAACAATCAAGCTCCTCCAAGAAAGTGACATGCAAAAGCATTCCTCAACACTTTTATATACCCTTTAAGATCTGAGTCACCCTAGGGTGGGGCACTGAGCTGCTCCA
>NW_004525100.1:37606-38511 GCF_000260255.1 Octodon degus
GAAGGAAGGAAAGAAAAGAAAAGAAAGAATATCACATCTTTAGGTCTTTTAAGATAACCTAGAAGGGGAAGAGTTGGGTTGAACTGAATTACAATGTATAGTTTTTAGAGGAATCTGAAAACAGCTTGCTATTACCTACTAATTTATACTTCCACCCACAATGTAAAAGAGTTCCCATTTTCTCCTTAGCCTTCAGATTACTTTAAAGAACAGGCTATACATACATTTGTGTATGTAGTTCCCATTTAAACATTAGAATTTGTGGTTATTTATACAATTTATAATCACTGCTGCAGTAAGCATATTAATACTTGCTTTTGTTTTTGGTGGAACTGGGGATTAAACTCAAGCCCTTGCGCTTACCAGGCAAGCACTTATTCTACTGAGCCATCTCCCCGGCCCAAAGCATATTAACAGAATTCTCAACCACTAGAACATTTACAGCACCTCAAAAAAGAATTATCTGACATTTAGCTATCACCTTCTCTCTCTCCAGCAATGTGTCACCATTGTACAACTTCTAGTTTACTTTTTGAATCTATATTTTAAAATTTAATCTGTGCCTAATTTACTCTTTTTTCATTCTCTTTGTTATGTACAAGTCTGGTCCTTATATATTCCATTTCACCTTGTGTTATTAAAAAATGCCATCTTAGTAGTCAAGTTTGGATAATAATTTCTATTTAATTAGTTAAAGCTTCCAGTGTGGTCCTGAACACCCAGGGAATCTCCTGCTTCAGCTTCCCACGTGGCTTGATCTGGCCTTCATAATGCAAGTGTGTGAGAGTGACAAATGCAGTCACTACTATTGTCCTGTGATGCCACTGTCTTGATTCATTGTGAGGCACCAGCAGTGCTCCCATCATGGTTTTTGTCACTTTAGTGAAGATGTCAACATAACTGTT
>NW_004525100.1:39772-41369 GCF_000260255.1 Octodon degus
GTGTGATGTTGAACATTTTCCCACGTTTATTTGCCATCTGCACATCACCTCTGGTCCCACAACTGTGCATCTGTTGTGCACTTCCAAGTGCAGCTGTTCTTTTTGCTGTTTGGATTTGAGAGCTTTATACATCCTAGATACAAGGCTCTTGTTAGACACATAATTGTAGGTATTTCACACCTATAGATGACTTTTCTCTTCATTCTTTTGGCAGTGTCTTTCACAGAGAAAAGGTTTCTAATTTTGGTGAAGTCAAATATATCAAGTTTTCTTCCTAAAAATGATGGCTTTGTGTGAGGTTTAAGAAGTTTTGCCCAATTCTATAAAATCCCAAAGATTTTCTTCAGCATTCTACAACCTTACCTTTTTACACTGACATCCATGACACACTTAGAGCCAGTTTTGTATAACGAATACAGTTTGAGTTGAGCTGTCCCCTTTCTCCTCTTCCTCCTTGCCTGTGCGTGCTCCTCTAACCCAGCCCTACTCATGGATGTCTGTCTGTCCTCTTTTGAACTGACTTTGTTCCTTTGTCAGTAATGGAGCAGGCATGTTTGTGTGGGTCTCCTTCCGGTGCTCTGTGCTACTCCGTTGATCCACGCATCCAGCCCTCTGTGAACATCACACTGTCTCGATCACTGTGGTAGGCTCTAACACTGGGAATGAAGAGTCTTCCTATTTTACTCAAAATTATTTTGATTTCCTGGGGTTTCTCCCTTTTCACATGTATGTTAGGTTATTTGTACAAAGAAACTTGCTGGGGTATTATAGGACTTGCATTGCTGGATAGCTTAGTTTACAGACTATCTAAATGACACTGACTTTCCTATCCATGAACATAGTAGGTCTAAGTGTTTAGGTCTCCTTTTATTTCATCAGCACTTTATAATTTTTTCTGTACAGATCCTATTTGTGATTTGTTAGATTTAGATCTAAGCAAGTACTTATGTTCTTTGAATCAGTGGTGAAGTGTTCTGTGGTTTTTTATTATTTCAATCTCCCCCTTTGTTGTCAAATGGTGGTAAGTTTGTATGAATTTACTGAACTCATTAAGAGCCTAGGAGTTCTGCTGGCATTTGTTTAGTTTGGGATTATTTTTAGTCTTCCTTGGCATAGGCAATTACGTATGTTGTCTACTAACAGAACTTTGCAATTAACTCATGGGAGGCACTTTGATAACGGATAGTGTTAGGTGCTCTGTGGTCAGAAGAGAGGATGACGGCTCACAGGCGGACCCCAAAGTACAACTTGCCAACTTTACAATGAGGTGAAGTCAGTGAGCTTCAGTAGAAAATGTAATTTCTTCCTGGGTTAATGATGTGCCAAATGGTTTTCTCTTACGATACTGGGTGTTGGTGGGAGACCCAGATCCCGGTCACCTTTGATTCTGATGGGAAGCAGTGGACTCCATATAGTGTACCACATAGCCAGACTTTTCAGGATAGAGATATTCAGTAAATAGTGTGGGATATATACCAACTTGTCATAAGATAACTTTGTATTAGATAAGTCTACCCAGTTGTAGGCTATTGTGCTTTGAGCAGTGGATGTTACAGCAGCCTATGCTAAGCTGTGATGTTCAGAATGTAAAATGTAT
>NW_004525100.1:42975-43445 GCF_000260255.1 Octodon degus
AGATACACTAGGTTACATTCCTACCAACAATGAGAAAGGGTTCCTTTGCCCTCAGCCTTGCTATCATTTGTTATTATTTGATTTCTTAATGGTGGCTAATCTTTCCAGAGTAAGATGAAATTTCAGTGTTGTTCTAATTTGCATTTCTCCACTGGCCAGTTACAATTTTGAAGTATTCATAACACAAATCTTAATCCAAGGGACAATGAAAACAACTGAGATGTCATCTATTGCCAAGGCCTCAGAAGTGGTGCTAGCACTCCTGTGGCTTGGTACTTACATTTGTTGTGGAAAAAAATCTACAACTACAGTTAAAATTTAGTGAAAAGAAGGGCACGGTACTTGCCCTTGCCAGTTTTGGAGCTCAGGACTATTCCCACCAACCTCAGGACAGGGCTCTGTGGTGCCTGCACAGGCGACAAGGGTGTGCATTCAGAATCATGTAAGATGCCATGCAGACATGGCAGCTA
>NW_004525100.1:46108-46865 GCF_000260255.1 Octodon degus
ACAAGGGTGTGCATTCAGAATCATGTAAGATGCCATGCAGACATGGCAGCTACGCTGGGTGCTCCCTGCAGGAAGTGTGTGACTGGGAAGGCCCACCTTCTCCATTTCCTGGAAGACTCAGCCTCCTCCTGAGGTCCTAGTGATGCTCATGCCCACTAACTCTCCAGGCCCCTTCACCCCTGCTTTCTCCTTCTCCAGCTTCATGGAACCAATGAACATGGGGTGCGCAAAAGACAGGCTGCACTGCAGATCCAAGAGAGAGGGAGTGGCTTGCACTTCTGAAACTCCTAGTGAATAGAAATGATTGGAAGCATAGGAAACATACCAAGCTACCCGGTTAGCTTCCCATGCAGATACATGCAGAATCAAGAGTTCCAGAACTGTGGGAAATGATTTATATATGGGAAGAACAGAGCTGCCCACATGTGCCCACCAAGCAGAGGTCCAGATGACAGAAGGAGGGAGATAAGCTGCCATACTCTAACCCTGTATTCAGGATCTCCTCAGGGCTGTGTGGGTAACTGAGCAAAACAAGGTACGACACGCTTGAAAGTATAAGCTTTTCTCTGTTGGACAGGTGGAACCTCAAAACCAGGCAGAAAGACTGGCCTCAGGTCAATCCCCAGATGAGTTGGTTTTCAGAAAGTTAGACAGTGAGTTCAGTGTAGTGCAGTTGATCAATAGTTGCCCAGGCCTAACTACATTTCAAACAAAATCCACATAAAGTTATGAGGTGAGATAACAGAGAAAAGACTGA
>NW_004525100.1:47612-48749 GCF_000260255.1 Octodon degus
AATCACAACTATATATACATTTCAGCATCAATTACAAAGAGTGCATTACTCTTAGAGGCAATAGAAGGAATGTTTTCTGCTTGGGTGGCAATTCACACTTCCAAACGATTCTTGGAATGGGAAATGATTCATTCTACCTTAGTCAGTACAGCTGTCACCCAAATGGTTCATTGTATTTGGGAACCTGAATTCCCGTAAGGTAGCCAAGCACAATTCTTAGTGTCATGTGCTATCCCCTCCTTGCTGTGTCCTTTCATTCTTGCCCTGAAGAGGCATGACAAGTGGCATCTAAGAAAATACCATTGGGCTTGGGGGTGTTGCTCAGGGGTAGAGTGATTCCTAGCACATGAGAGGCCATGAGTTTCACCCTCAAAATTAGTTTGCACTTATACTAAACCAGAGCTGACAATGGCTAAACAAAATATGTTCTTTAATCATATAACTGCAAGGCCTTCTAAACAATTCCAAATGATCAAATATTTGTAAAGTGCCATGTAAAGGCCCTCGGCATTAAGAAACATTAAAAAAGAAATGGATGTGTTTCAGGCAGTTCAGTCAACAAAACAAAGTAGAATAAGTGATTTAGAATCTTTGACTCTATGCTGTTTAGTTGGGTTGTGCGACTATGATACAGAGACCCCATAATTCTAGATTGTATTTTGGTGATTAATTGGATATAAGAGCATTAAGTTATACTCTCCTGACCTCATGCATCTAACAGTGTATGAGGCAAGGTAAGAAGCAGCAGTGTTCTATGAGATGACATACAGCTTTATGCCAGAGCAAAACAAACAGGGACTCAATCAGTGTGAGGAGAGTTATAGCTCATTACAGCCTTCATCTCCTGTTTTTAAAATAATTTATTGAAGGTTGTAGTGCTGCAATGGTGCTTTTACTGGTGCTGTAACGCAGCTGCCTGGACAGTTGTGGTCCCCCAGTGAGACCCCAGAGTGCCATCCTGTTCTAGGTAATGGTAAAGGGCTGATCAGTTGCTACTGAGCACAACTGAAGCAAAACAAGCTGTCAGTAAACTCTTCAGGACAAGGTTTTCAGAACAAAAACAGAGTTGCAATCTTAGCAGAGCTGGACAAAGAAAGAAGAAAATTACTTACACATCCAGTGTTCAACAAATCATCC
>NW_004525100.1:82252-85462 GCF_000260255.1 Octodon degus
AAAAATGTATATTTGTGGAAGTACACTTAGGAAATTTTTAAAGAATTCTGTGGAAAGCAGCCAAGTGAGCAATCTCCCCCCCACATATGTGAATTCTAAAATGGCCAGTGTAAACTGTTACTCTCTTTATTGTATAATCTTGCATTAGAAATCTTTATCTGAAATTATTACATACCATTGCAATAAAAATAAGTCAAGAATAAACTACAATGATAGTAAGAACTTTCTTTCCCTTCCATTCTGCTGGCCTCATTTTAACTGATGTAACACACCTTCAGATCAAACTATCATGGTGATGAGGAAGTAAGAAAGTATAAGACCAAGGGTGTTTAGTTTTATACCTTTTCTTGTTAATGGATAATCCTTCAGAGAAAATGATAACAGATATGTCAGTAAGGTCAGAGATAACAGGCACATTCCCAGCCTCTTTGCAGCTGCTTGTTTGTCAGATAACAGTGGAAACACTCTGGGCAAGAAGACAAAACTGTAAGCACATGGATAAGGAGGGGGAGATATGGTGTCTATTTCTGATCTGAAAGGGAAAGGAGGGCTGCAGAAGAGCATTGAAAGCTATAAGGTTCTGGAAATCCTGCTGGCCAGCAGCATAGGCCATAGTTCTGAACTGAATGGATAAGCTGAGAGTGCATAGCAGCACCAACCAAGAGACTTAGTCATGCAGTAATATGAGATGTGCCAATAGCTATGACTCATTCATTCCCAAATAAATGCATTTGCCTAGAGTGACCAGGCAGATAATGGAAATGTATGGAAGGGCTGAAATTGAAATGTGCCAGGTAGAATGAGCATGTCCTGTTAAGAGGAGAAAGCCACTCACCCAGAAGTCACTTCGGTCACATTGGGATGATCACCCAGATTTGCAAGAACCAGAAGTCTCTATTACTCTTAGCTAGTTAAGAATACAAAGAAAAAGAGATACATTTACAATGACAAAAGCTATCTATTTAAAAAGGGAGTAATAAAAATATACTACAAATGTTAGAAAAACAGCTTACAGAAGAAAAAGAGATCCTCAAGGAGATTATGGGGCCACAGAGGAAAGTGGTTGACGATGTAGAGTGTGCCTGAGAAGAGTCACATGGAGACAAAATATTCTTTCAGGTTTTCACAGAGAGCAAATTGGTCAAGCAGTGGCCATGACTGACACTGACAAAGGATCTACAAAATGTGCTACAGAGTTTCGAGTTAAATCCTGAGGGGATTTGACTGACCTTATCAGAAACAAAAGAAACATTTCTTTTTACATATGTTTTGCTTTATCTTGGTCTTAAACATCCTGCAGAAAAGCATAAAAACGAAGTACAAAATTTAAGCCATATTAATATGCTGAGCTGTAAAAGGCTCAAGTTAACAACTTCTAACATTGACAGTCCTACAGAAAACCCAGTACTATTATGGATTACTGGAGTAGATTGAAATACTTTGCTGAATTAATGCACCTGCAATATTTAAATGACAATGAAATACCCTTCTCTGACAAAACAAAACAAAAAAGGGCATACAAATGAACGACCACAGTGAAGACTAGGGACATAGGAGAACCTACACTGTAACATCATGTAACTGAGTTGTGTCCCAAAGATTTTCATCAAGGAGATTTTGGGGCCACAGAGGAATGTAATCAATGACGTAGAGTGTGCCCAAGGAGTCACATGGAGAGAAAACATTCTCTCAGGCTTTCACAGAGAGCAAATTGGTCAAGCAATGACCTTGACTCATCCACAAGGCTCACACTGACAAAGGATCTACAAACTGTGGTACAGGGTTTCAGGTGAAATCCTGAGGGGATATGACTGACCTTATCAGATACAAAAGTTACATTTCTTTTTATATATGTCTTGATCTTTCTTGGTCTTCACCATCCAGCAGAACATATGAAAACAAAGTATAAAAAGTAAAGCCATATTAATATGCTGAGCTGTAAAAGTCTCAAGGCAACAACTTTGGACATTACCAGTCTTATGGAAAACCCGCTACTATTATGGACTACTGCACTATATTGGGGGATTTTGCTGAATTCATGTACCTATCATATTTAAATGACAATGGAATGCCCTCTCTGACAAAACAAACCAAAAAAGTGGGCTAGAAATGAACAACTGTTTTGTATCTGCATACTCAAAATAGTTAGGATAGATATACAGCTATTGTCTCTTAATTCAATGAATAGAGAGGTTTGTTCTAATAGTGTTTGATACAAGATACCATGTCTGCATCTTTGGCAATGAATAAACACTAACAACAATATGCAATGTATTAATTATTGAAACTGTGCCAGTAATTGGTTTTGAAACTGTCTCATTGCTATTTTTTTTATTTTTTATTTATTTGTGTGTGTGTGTGTGTGTGTGTGTCCATCTCAGCCCACCAGGGGGTGGGGCTGGCTGGCATGTGGTGCTGGGGGATTGAACCAGGGTCCCTGTGCTTTGTTAAGCTTGTTCTAAGTAGGTGCTTTAGACCACTGAGCCATCTCATCAGCCCCTGCTATTTATTTCCAATAAATTTATTTTTTAAAAAAAGAAAAAAGAGATCCCTTTGTATATTCTTCTGGGTAATGTAAATGAATACAGCTGTTACAGAAAAAAATTATGAAGTTTCCAAGGAAACCTATAAATGGAGCACCCTCTTCAGTACCCCTTCCTATCTCTCAGGAGTTATTCCTGTTCCCCATCCTTTTTCCCAATAAGTAGTCCTACATTTTAAAAAAAAAAAAGAAAGAAAGAAAATTATGTCACAATCATTCTCACAATAGAAAGAAAAAACAGTATGTCAAAGACCCACGTTCATAAAGCACTATTCACAATAGCCAAGATATGAATGACCTTAGTGTTCATAATTGGATAAAGGTAGTGCAATATGAATATGCAATGGAATATTATTCAGCCTTTAAAAAGAAGGAAATGTTGTCACTTTTGCCAATGTGGATAATCCTAGGAAAGACTAATATTAAAGAAGCTTTGCACAGAAAGACATGTCACACACGATCTCACATGAAGAATGTAAATGTGCTGAACTCATACCCCAGAGTAGAATGGTGGTTAGTAAATGTTGGAGGGGATACTTGGGAGACAGTCAGATATACAAAATGATAGATAAATTCAAGCCATCTGTTGTACCGTATTATTACTCTATATAATAATTACTGTATTCTTTAAAATTACTAAGAAAACTTGGTTCTGTGTTCTTATCACA
>NW_004525100.1:85616-86138 GCF_000260255.1 Octodon degus
AGACTAATCTATCAATAAGTTTAGTGCTGAATTACTCTAAATATGTTCCCTTTACATGAATATTTATCATACATAAGTGAATTTTAAAAATAAAATAATCATATAAGAAAGATACAACATTTTGTCTTAGTTACCATTCTCAGGCTGAGACAAAATAACAGACACTCAAAGTTAAAACAATAAAGTTTTATTTTAGCTCGCAGTCTGTAGAGGCTTCAGTCAACATCCAGCTGGCTCCAAAGCAGAGGGGCATGCGGAGGAGCAGGACAGAGAAGAAACAGTCCATGGGAAAGCAGCAAGGAGAAAGAAAAGCAGCAAGCAGCAGCAGCAAGCCTGCCTTCATTCTGTCCCTAAAAATCTATTGACAGGCCACCTGTACCCACAGTGGGGTTCCATTATCCACACCCTTAATTTTATTTTTTTTTTTACATTTACAAATAATCTTTTATTGCTTTGTATCAAGTCTACATTTTTATTATTTGGTTTCCAAAATCCTATGATTGGTTTATCACAATTCAAACA
>NW_004525100.1:88612-88960 GCF_000260255.1 Octodon degus
ACAAACTTAATTTTCATTCACACATCCTAATCCAGCCACCTCCAAAACTGCCCACCTATCACTGCATGAGACTATGAGAGACACCTACATACAAGCCATACATGATACTTTCATGCTTAACTATATATAAAAATCATTTCGACTTCTGCCGGGGCCGATCGGGAGCTCCGGGGCCAGTCTGCCCCTCCCCCGGTCCCTGCGCGCTCCAGCGGGCCTCGGGGGTGTGGCCGGCCCGGGAGCTTGGAGGCGAAGCATGGGGAAGAGCTGCAAGGTGGTCGTGTGTGGCCAGGCGTCAGTGGGGAAAACTTCCATCCTGGAGCAGCTCCTGTACGGGAACCATGTAGTGGG
>NW_004525100.1:89720-90864 GCF_000260255.1 Octodon degus
CACTGTTGCCTAGGGCGGTGTCCCTCCTGTTCGCCTGACAGGAAAAAGAACTGCCATGCCGCAAGTGCCCAATCCAGGGTCTGGGGCCTTTTTGATTTTGAGACAGGGTCTTGCTAAGTTTCCCAGGCCAGCTTCAATCTTGGATCCTCCTGCCTCAGCCTCCTGAGTAGGTGGGATTCCAGGTATGCACCCTCATGCCTGGGTAGGGTCTGGTTCTAGTGACAGGGTTACCAGTGCTCCAAGCTTCTGGCTGGGCGCACACATGCGTATGCGAGCACACACACACACGCACTTTTGAGGTACTAGCCTGGACATAAGAGGTGTGTGCATATGGGGTGTCAGGCCCAGCTCCTCCTCGCCAGACCCTTCTGGCTGGAAGAAGCCAGCTCCTGGGAGAGCCAGTGTACCTGACCCTGTGTCCTGTGTCCTCTGGCCCGGAGACGGCCCTGCTGCCATGCGATCCGGCTCTCCCACGTCCTTAACTGCCCTTGGTCTCTCCCTCTTCAAGGTGCTTGGCCCCCGCGCTTGCGGCTGGACCCCGTTCCCCCGAACCACCAGGGGACAGTGGCGCGCCGCCCTCGGTGCACTCCAGGCCTGTGCCTGGCCTCTGGAGCATCTGTCACCTGTGTCTATGTCCCTTCCCATCAGCAAAGGCTGGATCGGTGCTTGCCTCCCCCTCTGACCTCATCACCCAGACAGAGGCAGGAGGAGCAGTAGCAGCTCCAGGGAGCGCCTCGCCACCTCTGTGCCATGGGCTTCCACCACGTGCCCCGCGATCCCAGCCTGGCAGCACTCCTCAGCGCAGAGCCGGGCTGGAAAAGGAGACTTAGGGTGACCATCAACAGGCTCCCTCAGTGCTCATTTATTGATGCATTTATTAGACACAATAAAACCACAACTGTTATCAAAAAAAATCATTTCTACTTCATGAAAATACAGTAGAATCAATGAATTCCATTTTTAAGATCAGCTTCATGTGATTTGGAAGCATTGAAATAGAATGACTACATTTAAAGGAAAACGTCATTTAACCTTTCTTCATGAAAAGATACATCTAAGTTTGCAGTCTCAAGCCAAGCCATCCATAGTCCTCAGTGTACAGTACTGGTAGAATTTCAAGTTTTGACTCCTAGCCCAGGTCTGG
>NW_004525100.1:93202-93983 GCF_000260255.1 Octodon degus
GAAATTAATTCAATTGAGATGAAGAAAACAATTCAAAGAATTAAAAAAGCAAAAAGCTGGTTCTTTGAAAGACTAAATAAAATTGATAAGCCCCTAGCTAACCTCATCAAACAGAGGAAAGAAAAAATTCAAATACAAGCAATAAAGAATGAAAAGGGTTACACACTGTATATGCCACCCACTCACTAGCCACTTAATATCTATCTCAGTTATCAGATTATGTGGGATCATAGTCCTCCATTTATGCAAGCCTTCTTTTACTGTGAAAGATTTGAAGTAGATTCAAATTAAAAGTATAAAGATACAATTTCATTTCACGTAGCTTCTCCAGTACTGATATGACAATCCTAATTTGAAATAAGAGTACAAATATTATTTAGAAGAATTTCTTTTAGAAATTACTTTAGTGAGATCCCTGCAACTGTGTCATCCACAGCTCACATTCATTTATTCATGTGTGGCCATTCTTTTAAAAAATATTTCACTGGTTCCTAGACATTAGGTATTCAAGCTCAATGAGCCCTAGGGATGGCACCTGTGAAAAATCCCTTGTGGTGCCTAGGATCAAGAACAAAAGGCACAGATCAAGGAAATAAATATTTAAAATTGTGATGAGTGTTGCAAGGAAATCAATAAAAAAGAAATACTGTAGACATCAAAAAAAAAAAGAATGAAAAGGGTGTAATTACCGCAGACTCAGTGGAAATTCAGAAGATTATCAATAGCTACTTTGAGAATCTTTACTCTCACAGAATAGAAGACACAGAAGAAATGGACAGAT
>NW_004525100.1:98553-100400 GCF_000260255.1 Octodon degus
TCTTTTCAATGATACATGGAATTATAAGAAACCCATATATATAACATTATATAATGAACTGTTTTCCATATAGATACAGGAATAGACTATTTTAAGGTTTCTTGGCAATGGTGGGTGGTTGTTTTGTTTTGTTTTGTTTTGTTTTTTTCACTATCAAGGATGAAACTCAGGCCATGTGCCTGCTAGGCCAGAGCTCTGCCACTACCAACAGGACAGCCCAACATTTTCCATGTTCCTTAACTCTTCAAATTTTACCTTTTGTCTCGATCTATATTCCTTGCTAGTCACATGAAATATTTCTAGAAAAAAAAAAACTTACTTTTTCCAAACATCACTTTCTACTGTATAATTCCCCCCTAAGTAATACTTTTAAAAAGAAAACATATCCACTAACTCATCATTTCCAATTTTTAACTTTTTATGCTTTCCTCATAAAAGAAACTTACAAAGTGAAAATCAGCTTATGCCTTGCTTCAGCTTAATCTTTGTCATATTGCTGTATCTTAAACAAGAAACGTGTGATCTCCACAGGGATTTATAAACCACTGCAAGGACACTCAGGGATGTTTTTCTACGGGGCACCATCTGAGCCTCATCCCTGTCCGGCCCCACTGCAGGCTCTGGAGGAGGCACACAAGACCCTAGGCAGCTTGTTCTCTACCGACATCTAAGGAGCCTCCCCAGCCACCCGCTGCTGAGAGGAAGCCTCCTCTGCTCTCTAAACCATGTGTATTTGTAAAGACACATGATGTCCAGTTACCTGGAAGCCCCGCTCCCACACCCACACTTCCTAGCTTTTCACACTTCCCAGCCCTGCAGCCCTGGTCGCTTGTGAGGAGCCAGGCTTGAGTCTGGGGCCGGCCAGCCTTGCACAGATGATTGGCATGGAGCTGCGCCTGTCCTCAGATCAGCAACATCGGCACCAGACCCCTCTAGCTCCCCTGGATATGGGGTCGAGCCTGCACAGAGACCCAGGCATCAGCTAGTCATGCAAGCTAGCCTGCGTCACTCCTCTAGCCACGGGAGTCACCAATCCCCATACCTGCGAGGTTCCTCAGCTCTAAGAGGTCCTCACCAGTGTGGCACAGGTGGGAAGGGGCAGGAATGATGGTCACATGGTCTCTGGGGCAGTGACTAGAGACCTTTTCTCTGCAGATCTGAAAGGCAAGGCTTCTGGGTGACAAATGGTTACAGAGGCTTGCAGCTGGACTGCGGGTGGGTCCACAGGGAAGAAGTGAGTGGGGGACCACAACTGCCCAACTTGGCCACAGGCGCTATCCTGGGGCTCTTAAACTGTGTGTGTTTGTGCTCGCTCAGATAGAGACTCGTCCTGGTGAGGTGTGCCAAGTGCAGCACCCTGCAGCCTACACTCACTGTCACAGGTTCAGTCCCTGACTGAGCTGACCCAGCTGGTGACCCAAGTGACAACTAAGCCCAAGAACCCCCCTCTTGGTGTGGCCACAGATGATCCCGATGTCCTCCTCACCCAGTCCAATTGAGAGGTGGCAAGGGTTAGTGGAGGGGCATCTCCTAAAGCCCAGCACCAGCACTCTGCACAGGAGTGACATGCCCACTTTTCCAGGAAAGGAATTTAGGCTCCTCTGGCTGCTTCTCCTCATGCTCAGCATTTGCAAGTGTGAGTTTCAGGGAGAAGAGTTCAATCTGGAATCTTACATAGGATGATGGGAGGTAGCCTGAACTAGGTTTATAGATTATATGACCTTTTCCTGAGTGTTTGCCAAAAACAGCCATGTCCCACACCTAACTACTGTAGTTTAAACCAGATCTGTCCTGAGAAATAAGGAGGAACCTTCCCCAACTCAAGAAAACTGCTGTGCTTCCGAATT
>NW_004525100.1:100990-101789 GCF_000260255.1 Octodon degus
GTATTTCTTTAATGGGTTCTTAGCTTTTTTTTAATGACTAATTATGGTGAATTTCATCATGCTTTAAGGGTTTCACTAAGACATTGAATTGCCAAAGTGGCCTGAAGCTTATGACTCCTGCCTCAGTGTCTCTTCAGAGTAATAAAATGACAGGGCTACCCCACCACACTCAGCCTCAACATTTTTATTTGCCTATTTACTAAATTGTCTTTAATTTCTTTTGCCTCTTTTATAACAACATTTTTTTTAAGTTTGGGGGAACTTTATAAAACACATTCTACACATATCTACTTTCACCAACAATTTCTGCACACATTCAGTCCAGTTTGTGGTACGGGCTCACCCAGAGCTCTGAGGGAGAGGAGCAGCCTCCTGCAGTACTATTCCCAGGTCTCCACCCAACCCTGGGTGGCATTGACTCCAAGCCCTAGGAGGGAGGCGGGGTTCCTCCAGATTCTGTGGAGCTCCTGAGGAAGAAGGACTCTGTGAAGGATGTTGAGTTCTTGGCCCTGGGTAAGCCCCCAACCCAATCCCTCAGATCTGCATAGAGCCCCCTCAGAGGAGAAGCAAGGGCTAAGAGAGTCCAAGATCTCAGCTACCACCAAGGAGCATGCCCGCAGGGAGCACTGAGACATGAGAGTCCAGGCCACAGCAGCCCTGGGAAGGAGAGGCTGAGGTCTATGAGAGGCTCAGCGCTCAGAACTTGGAGCACATGATGGTAAAGAGTGGTTCCACGCCCCTCCTGAAGCTGACCCAGGGCCCCTGGGAATCTAGAACTCCACAAAACCTGGGTGCAGGC
>NW_004525100.1:102238-105592 GCF_000260255.1 Octodon degus
ATGGCAGATGCCTGAAGGAGGCCATACATTCCTTTCCTTCTGAGCACAGCCACTTCCCATGTCCCTCAGCATGACGCACAAAATGGTCAGGAGGGAACACCACCCTGTGAGGCTTTCTTCCACTCACCCTACATTTCATGGTCATGGGTGCAGTCCAGAGTGACACCACTGGTACAAGTGGCCCTGCTCTGGCTGGCTCCAGCTCCACAGTCACAGATACAGTCAGTTTCTTCTTTAGCAAAATAGATCGAGGTGGCTTTATAGGTACACGTGGCACTGGAGCTGCAAGCGAAGCTGACTCTCGCTCCAGCATGGGTTGTGGATCTGCCTCTGGTTTGGAGGCTGCTGCAGGAGCTGATTCTTGCTCTCCAGTTGGACCTGGAATGGGTGATGGTGCCAGAGAGAAGGTGGCCAAAATCAATCACTTGCTCAGAAACATTCCCTACCTACCCAAAAATCATCCAACCCTGATTCCCAAAGAGATCTGCTTTTTGTGTTTCACTGCCTGAGGGGCCTGAGGCTCATGTTTGGGCCTGGCCTATCCCAGCCAGGAGCCTCCTCCTGCACACTCTCCTCTTGTGCTCTGGTGAACTGATCCCAGCCCTCCTCACCCTCAGTCGTGGCTCTTATGGTCTCCTTCTCTTCAGCTGCATCAGTAGAAGGTACACACGGTGCTCCAAGTCTGAGCAAGGCATGTGCAATTGCACATGCTCCACCAGCTGTTTAAGGTATGCAAACTCTGGTGGCTGACTGAACTGGTCTGAGTAGTTTTCAAGCCATATGACAAAGATGGTAAAGATGGCACTGAGGACAGTTGGGTGGGCAGTGTCAAGAAACCCAGCCAAATTGCAGGATACCTCCACTGGAGGGAGCCCTTGATCAACTACTCCCTTCCTTCAGAGAAGCCCACATGTACTGCTCTGTGGAACTTGGGGGGGGTCCTTATTCACTGAAAGTTAAGCTCTTCGGTGGTTTTTGCTACCACCCAGCATGGCTCTGCTCACACATCAACCTGCGGTCCATGCTGCCAGGCTGCCTCCATCTCTGAGGCACCTGTGGGTCTTCTCCTCCCATCCACACTCCTACTGAAGGGTGCACCCACCCTTCACATTTACCAAGTTCCCTGGAAACTGCTGCCAAAATAGCAAGGCCAGGTATGAGGATGCCATGCCCCAAACAGCCACTGTGCCCTATTGAGGGGTGGCATCGGCACACATGGTTGGAATGGGCTCTGCTGGTGATGGATCTTCACAGGACTTGGCACAAAACCCTGGGCCCCCTCTGTTCCCTGGTCTAGGACTCCACCCACTGCTCTTAGTTTCTCTTCCTCCAAAGGAAGCCCCTAATCTCAGCCCTCCAGCAGGAAAGCCAAATAGTGGAGCTGATGTCTGTCCCCTTCCATATCACACCTCCCCAGTTCCCCTCTCTAAATACAGGAGCTTTCCTCCTGAGCCAAAGCCCACTCACTTTTTCAGTATATCCACAGGCCCACCACTCTTGCTGCAGTGACAGAGGCTTTGGCCATCACAGAGGCCATGACACTATCACATCTATAGTCAGCAAGATAAGATGGTACTTTAGGTGTGAGCATCCCTCCTTAGGGACAACTGGCTTCTCCAAACTTCATCAAGATGAAGACTTAACTGCCACCCACTCTTCTCCATAGCCCAGATGAAAGGAGGAAAAACAAAAATGCTGCCCAGGAACTCAAGCCCCACAGGGAGCAAACCTGAAGTGTTGTCCTTTTTTCTTTTGTACCCTCTCACCTCTCTACCATCCTATGAAAGACCTTGCACACCTAGACACTATCTCTTTATGATTTGAGGCCAAGGCAGCACCTCCATCCCATTTGAGTGAGATCTGAAGAAAGCCTCTCTCTTTTTTTCCCCAAAACAAATGGCTTCCTTTGGTTAGATCAGGAGTGAGCAGGTGGACCTGAAAGGCTAGTAACCCACCAACCCAAACCTCTAATGGCTTCTTGTGTCTTCTTGTGCCACCACTCTAACCCAGAGATAAAGCCTAGGAGAAATGGTAATTTCCTTAGCTCTGAATTGGCTAGTTACACAATAACATACCTATATACAAGGACGGGGTCATATCTGTGTGTGCCATGAGTGAACCAAACCATCTCCTTCTCAGACATCTCCTTGGGTCCCAGCCCCTTCAGTATACCCCCAGGGTTTCCACTCCACCTGCATCAAAGCCAGGAGTCTCCCAGATGGAGTCCTGAGCCTCTCTTACCGATGGTGAATGGTCTCTGCAGCTTCTTGTAAGGCAGGACCAAAACTGAGGACTTCTCTGTGTTAATACAAGGATACTGTACACACAAGGGAAGCATGACACTAGGTGACTCATGTATACAAGCCCAGCATAGGCATTCTCAGGCTCCTTTGGTCCTGACCACACTGAACAGGTCCTTCTATGAGCACCCCAGTTTCCACACAACAAACTGGATCATTGAGTGATTCCAGATGGCACTGAGCTCCCCTAGTCTACCAGATGGTCCACAAACCTTTGCAATAGCAGATCCAGCACCTGCTGCATGGTGCCAAATGTTTGGTAGGTTTTAAAAAATTTGTGGAGAAATAAGTCATTCCCATTATGTGCGGATGCACAAGAGAGTTGACCATAGTCTCCCTTCTATCAGTCTTCAGAAGTTCAAGGCAAGCTCGAGTATCCACAGTCTGACCTGGCTCCTTTTCACCCTGCAGTGGGACCATGGAAACAGTAGTTGTATTAATCCCGTGTCTGCCTGTGGGACCAGTACTCTACACAATTTCAGAGGAGGAGAGGCTTACTTGGGCCACAGTTTCAGAGAGTTTATTGCATGGTTGGCTGGGCACCAGGCAGAAATTCCAAAATCCAGGGGAATGGCAGAGGAAAGTGGTTCCCAAAGCAGTGAGAAAGCAGAAAAAGAAAGAACAGAGGAGACTGGGGCAAAATATACCCTCCAGAATCACAGCTACAGTGACCCTCCTCCTCCACTTTGGTCCCAATTCCTAAGAACACATTCAGCAATGGCATCATAGTACATTGGTCCATCGATGAATATGTCACCCACACAATCTCATCACCTCCAAAGCCCTCACCTCGAGATACATGAGACATGTGGGGTCATTTTACATTTAAACCACACCTTAACAATGGTCCAATGACTCTGCCACATGATGATATGAGAACATCACAGATTTTGTACTGACACTCATTGATGTGCATGGACACACACACACACACACACACACACACACGGAGGTTTTGGACCCACACAGGGAAATCAAAGCAGTGTGCTGGCCTTTGCTAACCTGTCCTCAGCTACTGTGTGCCCCACTTTGACTCCTTTGAGAAAAGGGCCAC
>NW_004525100.1:105692-111363 GCF_000260255.1 Octodon degus
CAGCTACTGTGTGCCCCACTTTGACTCCTTTGAGAAAAGGGCCACAGGCAGCTGAATAGTCAGACACCCCAGTTTCTCCAGTTGTGGTTGAGTCCTCCTCCGTGGGGCCTCCTAGGGCCTGAGCCTTGGGAAGTCTGGAAGCAACAACAAAACATCTTCACATGTCCTATGTCTCCAGACAAGTGAGCAGGCGTCAGTTAGTTCTGTTATGTGCTGTCAGTTAGTTCTGTTATGTGCTGCTTAGCAACAAGGTGAGCACTACCTCATCATGAAGGAAGTGAGGTCATCGACTGGGGTCTCCTTAACTGAACTTTTCCTCATACTGGACTTCAAACAGCCCCAGGGCTGCTGGCTGCACATGACCCACACTAGTACACAACCAGAAAAATAGAGTGACATAAAAACACTTGACCTACCCTCCCCTGGTAGGCCAGGGCTTAGCTATCACCCAAGGAAACAGATGGACCCTGCCAACCTTACTCAGGATTAGCTTTAGATGTTAGGGTTTAAGACTAGATGTTAGGCTTAAGCTTCATTGCGAGGGTCAGAGTTGGATTTACATGTTAGCATCAGAATGAGGATTTAGGATTCAGAGTTAGGGTTTAAGGTAAAGGTTCAGTGTTCGATGAAGGGTTATGAGTAAGCGTATAAGTAGGGTTTAGGTCCTGGTTTAGAGCTAATGTGTTATGATTACAGTTATTTTTGGATTAGAGTTAGATTTATATGTTATTGTTTGAGTCATTGAGAGGACTACATCATGTTTTAGTGCTAGGGCTTTGTTTAAAATAGGGTTAAATTTAGAAGTTAACAGTTATGCTGACAGCCTTTCATTACCTTTAAATGTTAGACTTAGGGGTTAGGGTTAGAATTAACTTCATCGCTATATTGGTAATGAAATGAGAAGTTTGACTAAATTTGGAAACATACAAGTTTTTCAGCTTCTAAAAATTCTTTATGATTTCCAAAAGATAAATCCCCTGCATACACCTTCAGCAATATAAATATAGAAAATCAGTTATACACATGCTGCTATTTCTCGGCTTTCACAGTTTTTGCCAAGTGTCCTCGTGCAAATTGATTTTTAATACCCATTTAATTTTTTCATTTTAGTCTCACTCTAGAATATTAAATCATCACAGTTACAAAGTCTATTTACATTTTTCAATTCTTTGAATGCGTTTTTGTGCCAGATCTCTGACTATGCCTCTTGCTGCTAAAAGGTATGGATGGGCAGTAAGTATGTAAAAAATTGATACTTAAAGTGGCCAATTTTGAAGACAATGTAATTAATTCTAAGGGGAAAATTGCCTAATAGCCTGTGGATGTGACAGAGTTCCTGCATCCAGGTCCCTATGCAAATGGTACCATAACAGAGAGATAAACTAGTACGAAAGCCTTTATTGAAAAATATAAATATAGATGCAAAAGGAAAATGAAAGGCCTAGAATGACCCATTTTCATAATAAGATAGCTAGAGCTAAGTGGAAAGGGAATAACTGCAAGGTCACATAAAATCTCTAAACAGACACACCTGTTCTTTGGAAAGTCCAAAAGTAAAGAACAGAAGGTCTTATGAAGAAATCCAAACTCAAATTGTTAGAAGGACCAGGAAACTGCCTTAGCAGGAGAGACACAGGTGATGTCCAGGAAAGGCTGCTGCCCTCGTGGGACTCAGCCACTGAGCTAAAAGAGAAGGAGAGGGAACCTGCATGTTGGGAGAGAACGAGCTGTCACCGCGATGCGTAGCATAGGTGAGCTTGCACCACAGACACCAGCCTCACAAGACTGAATTAAAGCTTAGCTTTGGCTGCTCTTCCTGTCTCTGAGTCCATCTGGACAGGATATCATGTCTGCATCTTGTACTATGAATAACCACTAGAAAGACAACAATATGCAATGTATTAATTATTGAAACTGTCCTACTAATTGGTTTTGAAACTGTCTCATTGCTATTTGCTTCTTAAATAAAATTAATTTTTAAAAAATGCTCAAGTATAAGTAGAAAGAGCATTTGTGATTGTGAATTTTTATTTCCTGTGTAATGAACAGCTTTTTAGATAATAAATCCAGGACATGGCCACAGCGTAAGGACAAATATATAATGTAATTAGCATATGTGTGTTATTCCTTCAAGAGAAAATATATAAAGGCTCTTAACTCATGTATTTGTATCATTTAATTTTGTCCAAATATCCTTAATTAAAACCAGGATTAATTAGGATTATGAAATACTACCAACTAAATGTATAAGTAAATGAACAAGCTAGTGTTTAAAATCCTGTGACCATGTCTTACAATAAAATTTTATTTTAGAGTAGTTTCACAAGTATGCAAAGACTGTGAAGGAAGTACAGATTTCTCCTGCAGGTTTATTTCTCATGTAGTTTCCTGTTTTCTTAACATCTAACCCTAACCCTAGGCTAGGTGCTTAAGGTAGCAAGAAAGAAAAAACCAATGTGGACTGGCTTAACCAGATGTAGCAATTATTAATATGTTTAAAATGATAACATTAAACAGTATGAGCTCTTGTTCAAAACAGCCAAATATTGTGTGGTTTAGGAAATGAAACATTAAATTCCAGCCTCCAGATACAAACGCAGCCACATTCCCCTCTGAGCTGACACAGCAGCTTCTCAGGACTCCTGGATGTTGCAGGCTTCCTTGTGTAGTTCGAATACAGGAGGAGGCCACAGCACATGAGGGTGGCTGCTCCACTAACCAGGCCCAGCTCAATGGGCAGGATGTTTGTATGTTTATCATTTGGCACATTTTCTATTAAAACCACACATGACTTACAAGGAGAAGAAATTTTTGTTATAAAACATTCAGCAACTTCCATATTAAGTAAAAAGTGCAGAAAGAATTGTGATCTTCTAAGTAGATAAGTGCTTTTGCTGGCCTTTGGTTGTATATAAAAAATGCTACAATGTTGCAAAATACACAATGATGACCATAACAGACAAAGAGAGATTTATAGATATAATCCAAATAATCTCATTTCTGAAGAAAATGGTAACATAGTACCTGAGACACATAAGTCAGTGGCTACAATTCAGGACTTTCTTACTAATTCAAAACATCTATAAATGGGGGCTGGTGAGGTGGCTCAGTGGTCTAAAGCACCTACTTAGAACAAGCTTAGCAAAGCACAGGGACCGCGGTTCAATCCCCCAGCACCACATGCCAGCCAGCCCCGCCCCCTGGTGGGCTGAGATGGCCACACACACAAATAAATAAATAAATAAAAATTTTTTTAAATCTATAAATGATGAAAGAAGATACCCTGCATTGACTCACTAAAGCATTGGAGCACCCACATCATCCACCTGTGTTCCTTCTAGTGTATTGGGAACAGAAGTAAATCAGACACACATGTGCAAACATTGTACCGTCTCACTAGTATAAGAACCTAAAAGATTAAGGTACAATAAATAGATACTGTGAAAGGGAAAGAATCTGTTCCATGGAAAGAAAAAAACTGAGATGTGGAAAAGATGAAAGAAAGAAAAACAATATATTTATGTATAGATGAAGGAGAACTTGGATAATCTTACTGCTGATCTCTGCTGGTCTATTGAAAGGAGTAACTAGTGCTTAATTTCTTTTAGTCTTTTCTTCTCCTTTTTGATTTCTTACAAGTTTTTAAACCAATTTTTCAGGTTTATATCTGGTAAACTGAACAACTAAGTTGAAGGTAATATTATGCAACAACCATTTTCAAATTCCTATTACTTTGTTTAATGAAATTTTCTGTCATTTCTAATTTTTTTTCACTTTTATTTTTTCTTTTGGTGGTACCAGGGATCAAACTCAGTACCTTGAACTTGCCAGGCAAGCACTCACTCCACTGAGCTATCTGCCCGGCCCCTACCATTTTGTATTCTCTAAAAAATAAAAGTGAGACTTCCTCTCCCAAGGCCCTCTCCCTTCAGGGCCCAAAACAACAAGGTTCTAAGCTGCCTGAGGACAATGCAGGACTCTTGTCCCACTATATGTAGGCTCCAACCAGCAACAGCTCCACAGATCTGGCAACTGGCCAAGTCTCTGTGGGAAGTCATTAACCGGTATCCATTCTATTCCCCTGCTGAGTCAAGTTTATGTCCCTTCTCACCTTGCCCATTCCCTGTGAATCACGTGCTATGCCCCAGGGGTTGCACCTTCCCCCATTGCCTAGATACCTGCTGACCCCCAAGACCAAGACTTCCTCATTCCTACACTCCCTATATATACCCAGCACTTCTCCTGAATAACTGGAGACTTGATCAGAATCCTGTCTTGTCTCCATTTCTCGCATCTCCTGTCCTTTGTCCCCTCTTCAATTCCTCGCTCCTCCCCCAGGTGACCTTCGTTGACTGACCCGCTGGTTCGGGACAAGTGGCACCCAGCAAGTGGGGCATCTGGTATGGAGGATACAGCGACGGAACCGTCTGAGAGAAAGCGCGCAAGAGAAAGCCAGTAAAAGAGAGAGCCGGCAAGAGAGAGAGACAAAAGAGAGAGTAAAAGAGGCCTGCGCTGCATTTGCCTGCTGTGATGTCTGAACCTCGGTAAGCGGATGGCACCCCCTTCCCCTTTCCATTGGCAATAGGACAGGCATTAAGTGAATGAGATATTTGTAAAAAGTTTGAGTAAAGCATTAAAGGCGCAAGGAGTAAAGGTTAAAATTAAGGATTATTATGAGACTTTTGGACCTAAAAAAGGTCCCAGTGATACAGGGAAGTAAAACTCCCAACCTGATCTATCTAAATAGGAGTTCGTGTTCTCTAGAACCCAGGAGTGGATTTTGGGAACAAACCGAGGTTGAGAGTAAAATGTTTGATTGGGAAGGAAGGCTTCTGTCTCAGAGAGGACAGAAGGGGGACCCGAGCAGGTTGCCCAGGAAGCTGTCTTTTTCAGAAGTTTATTTTTATAGAGCAAAACCATGCGGGGTTAAGGTAGAGAAAAAGGGGTCTCTCTTAGGTGGATATGGGACAAAACTATGGTCAATCAATGGGATTGCAAGCAGCATTGCTCAGGTAAAGTTGATTACGCCCAGGGCCAAATGGGGGCTGGGCTGGTGACTCACTTAGGTCTTTTTAGGTGATTGATACCTATTTAGAATATCAATCCCAGGTGCTACTCTTTTAGCGTTTGTTTGGCCTTTAGGTCTTTTAGGTCTGGCTCACAGCAGGAGCATCCATCCCTCCCAGAGTTACAAGATAACTTGTCTTTTGTGCTGGCTCCTTCAAGGGCCTTGCCCTGTCTGACTGCCTATTAATATTTCTATCTAATTTGGTTACCTATAACACAAGTTATAGCCTTTTCCTACTGGAATTTAATTGATAAAATCTTATCCCAGAGACACTGTGACCCGGTTGTTGCTAATGTGATAAAAAAGGGTGAAAATATACTACAAGGACAAAAACATAAAACTCATCTTAAGGGACAAAGAACCCCCTAAGGGTGTATGCCCTCCTGTAAGGGAACAAAATCTTAAAATCAAAACCAAAAAGCCAGATTTATGTTTAGAATGAAGAGCAAGGAGCCCAGCAGGAGGATTTAAAATGTTGTGAGCTTGGCCAGAAAGAAAGCGCCAAGAAAGCTGTAGACTGGGCCAGGGAGATGGCTCAGTGGAATAAGCACTTCCCTGGCAAGCATAAGGGCCTGAGTTCAATCCCTGGTTCCGCAAAAAAAA
>NW_004525100.1:112693-116511 GCF_000260255.1 Octodon degus
CAATTTTGCTAAAAATTTTTAAATTGTTAAAAGGAAATAATGGGTTAGAAAATAAAAATTAAAGGATAAACATTTTAATGGCTTTTCAAATGCAAATGTGGGTGGCCTCCAGGTAGAGCAGCTACCAAGGTAAAAGGTCACTGCCCCACATATTTTAAAAGACTACTTAAAATTCTTTTAATTCCTAATAAGTTTGATTGCTTGTTTTACTGTCCTGAATTAAACATGGCATTAAAATAGGGCTTTGATATTTTACAAACAAATATAAAAGCTTAAAATAATGTGTAAAAAGCCATGGGCTTTAAACAGTCACTTGATTTGACATTTATTTAAATAATAAAAGGCCTAATAGTGGCCTCCAAAGGCCACTGTAGGATCAAAATTCTGTTAAAGCAAAAGAGAGTCAATCCTGACATCTTCACTTGTCAATATATACTATTAAATTTTTACACTTTTACAGCAACAGAAAGACAAACCAGGTAAGAGAAAAAAGGCTTAAAAAAGGTCCTTTGGAGAGCTCTCCATACTGGACAATGAAAAGGGACTCAGTCCACAACTAACCCGGGGCAAAGGGTATGCTTGTGTTTTTCCAGAGAATGTTAACTGACCTATTTAGGTACCAGAGTGTACTGTCAGCTGTACCATGAAGCCAGATCTAAAGAAGAAGTTAACAGCGACCAGGCTACGTTCACCCTGGGACCTATTCAAGAAACTGACTAAATGGAAATCTAAGGTCTAAATAGGTGACAAAAAGCATAAAAATACAAAATATGCATATTAATTATAGATGAAAGATTTCCTTCCAAGTATTTCTAATAAGAGATCTCTAATAATTGACAAATAACAAAATCTGACTAGTCTACTTATAAAATTTCTAAAGCTTGTAATATAGTTACTATAATTTAATTTGGCCAAATATTTGAGTGAACTCTTGATTTTTTTAAGGAGTTTATGTGTCTGTGTGTCTATGTGTTTGTGTGTCTTTCAATGAACACGTGTTCCTTTTTTTCCTTTTTTTCTTTTTTGATGATCTATTATTAATATTTTATCAATAGGACTCTGTCTTTTCAATAGGCTGATGACTTTCATTAAACAACAATTGGATGCCATTAAAATGCAACCTATACAGGTCCATTATCACAGGCTTGAGATGGCTGAAAGGGAAAACTGCGCTGGAATACAATCAGCTTATGATGATGAAGGTCCGGAGACCTCTTAGTTCTCCCACCCTTGGTGAGATAGTCAGGCTAGACAGAGACAGGTAATGAGGGGCATACACGAGACACCACTCACCACCTAAGACAGGAACGGGACCTTCTGCTGTCCTGGTCTCCTATGATGGGTAAGGTTTGAGTCGGGTCTGTGTAGAGGACACCTCGACCTAAGACAGGCACTGCCCCCTCAAGGGAATCAGCCATCTACAAAAGCCATATTTTATATACATATATAAAAGTAAAGGGGGATCTGTGGGAGGCCATTAACTGGTATCCATTCTATTCCTCTGCTGAGTTAAGTTTATGGTCCTCACCTTGCCCATTCCCTGTGAATCACGTGCTATGCCCTAGGGGTTGCACCTTCCCCCATTGCCTAGATACCTGCTGACCCCAAAACCAAGACTTCCTCATTCCTACACCCCCTATATATACCCAGCACCTTTCCTGAATAAATGGGACTTGATCAGAGTCTTGACTTGTCCTCATTTCTCGTGTGTCCTGTCCTTTGTCCCCTCTTCAATTCCCCACTCCTCCCCCAGATGACCTTCATTGACTGACCCGCTGGTTTGGGACAAGTCTCATTCATTTCTTCACTACCCCAGTGCATAAGTCCAGAGGCAGAACCAGATCAAACAAAATAAAACCCAACACAAGTCTGGGGAGGCAGGGGAATGGCATTCAAAGAGAACATTCCTTTGTTCTAATGGCTTTGAGCATCACACTACTCTTTTTTGTTGTTGTTGTTCCTCGAATGCCTTCAGGGCACTTTTGGCCAGTGGGAGAGTTGTGAGGTTCGAACTCCAGCAACCTGAGGCTGACAGCTTTGTGGAAGCAGCAACTTAAAGGACTGAGCTAGGGCTAGGCCCCCATCACACTATTCTGACATGTGCAAAGAATGCATGTAGGACAAACATGTCTCTACAAATGGGCCTTAGAAAAGATTTAGGGGCCAGGGAGATAGCTTAGTAGAATAAATGCTTCCCTGGCAAGCACAAGGGCCTGAGTTCAATCCCGGGTTCCGGCAAAAGAATAAATAAGTAAATAAATAAAAGGTTTACCTAAATTCCTATTTTGCAATTGATTATTGTTACTCTTTCCTCTTTTTCCTAATTCTGTGAACACCCATACTTTAGCCACAGTCCTGAATAGAATCAATTTCAGGGCTATTCCTATTCCAGGAAAGTAAACAACTAAATTCACAGCTTACTGTTGTGCCTATTAAGAAGCTCTAGCCCCTTGTTACCCTTTAAGATCACCCTGGAGGGACTGACCGTGTGGCCGTCCTCTCGCAAGTGAAACAATACATCATCACAACTATCTGCACATCAGACCTGTGTTTTGCTCCAGTCAGCTGGTCATAAGAAGCTTCCCATAGAGCGTAGGTGACAAGGACAGCAGTTGTGCCATCTAATAAGATTACACACCATTGGAGATATTAAAATATGGAATGTGGGAGAGAAACTCAGTAAGGAATGGGTAACACGGGGGAAACACATCAGGAATGAGATAGGCTGTTTCTTAGTGTTCCTAACCTGCCAGAATGGGATTGTGATGCTGAGAAGTCTAACTCCTGAGTGCTCTAAACCACTACTCAGAGCCCTTCAAGCCCTTAGCAATTAGAAATTTACAAAAGAAAAAGTGGTGTTGTGTTCTTGAAATTCTAGCTCTCAAGAATCAGAGGTGGGAAGGTCACTGGGCTTGAGTAGTGCAAGACCAGCTTGGGCGGCGTAAAGACACCAACTTCAAAAAAGATAAAAGGAAAAATCCTTGATAGACTGGCAACAGAGCTAGCAGATGCCACTGAAGTCCTCTGGCGCCATCTGCTGCTGTTCCAAGGCTGGCTGCAGCAAATGCTTGCCCTTATCACTGATGGTGTTGTCACCTGCTTCCTCAAACTTGGGCAAACAAGTGTCTTCTCTGCCCCTGCATCATTTGTTCAAACAGAATTTCAGGTTATTATCCTTGTTTAAACAAAAATGATGCTCTAACCAGATGCATCAATAGAAAAGGAGTGAAAATGTCCCCAAAACGGACTCCTCTGGCTTTGGGATGTGAAGAGAGATTCTGCCCAGCATGGTGTGGGCCTCGCAGTCCTCCATGCTCCTTCTGCGGCCTAGGTGCAGCCCGGTGACTGCCGGGAGCTGCGCCACGAGTGGGGTCAGCGCTGAGGAGGCGGAGCGGGGATGCGACATGGAGGTCGCTTACCACAAAGGAGATGCTTGACACGAGGGACCACCGATCCCAGCATAGCAGCCGCAACAGAAACAAAGTTTAGAAATACAACACTGAAAAGGAAAACCAAAGCCCAAATCCTAAGAGCAGTTTAATAGCTTGCAGCACTTGAAAACAAGCGAAATGAAACGGCACAAGATTAATACATTTCTATGTACTATTTTGGAAGGTAGGTTCATGAAAAATGCGTGCTGCAGAATAGAGGGTGGAAAATAGACAAAAAAATGTAACTATAATAGTCGACAAAAACTGTTTCCTGATGAATGATAGATTTAAAAATTTCCAGTACACTAATTATGATGTGGATATGTTCTGGACATTTTGTCTAATAAAGTATTATATTAAAAAGAACTTTAATACATTTTGTAAAAG
>NW_004525100.1:118389-121216 GCF_000260255.1 Octodon degus
TGTTTGGAAACATTTAATTTTCTGAATATTGCTTAATCTTAATTTTTGTTCTAAGATTTATACTGTATCTTTGACTTACAATTTATTTAAAAGACATTGTATGAGGGGCTGGGGAGATGGATCAGTAGAATAAGCGCTTCCCTGGTAAGTGTAAGGGCCTGAGTTCAATCCCCGGTTCCGGCAAAAAATAAAAAAATAAAAGACATTGTATGATATCTTCTCCTAGTATTAGAAACTTTAAAAAGTATATTTCCATTTTCTGTTGACTTTTAAAAGAAAAAACAAAAACAGAAGTTTGTACCTATGTTGTTTATTTATTATTTCTTGCCTATATTTTGTAATATGAGAAACTACTTTGGCAGTAACAATACAAAATGTACTAACCATTGTTACTCTCCTAAAAATAAATAAATAAATAAATAAATAGGAAGAAAAAAGAAAAAAATATATCACTCAGGAGACCTGCTCCATGGCTCAGTGGAATAAGTGATTGCCTGGCCAGGGCAAGGGCCTGAGTTCCATCCCCGGTTTGAGAAAAAAAAATTCCAGGCTAAAACTTTGACACTCATTTTTAAATGTAGAAAATAGTGATATTTTTACAAAAATGATCATTTCTATGTTAAGATCTGTAGTATATAATTATTTCAAAGGTCATTGAAATAATTAAAATGTACAGCAAAACTAAAAAAGTTCAGTAATTGCTCGTACATCTTGCTAAATCTATTCTATCAAGATAATACCCCACACCTCATGACAACACTGCTCATAAATGGATATATGATGAAATAAAAATATTGAAGAATTATATTTTTCCTATTCAATATGTGCAGAATAATAACAATTTCCCTTAAAGCACTATAAAGCTATGTGTAAACTACTGGATTAATATTTTTACATCTTAGTGTTAATACATTAACTTCTTTTCTTTTTTTTTTTTACATTAACTTCTAAGATTTCTCTTTTTTGGCCACCAGCATATATAGCATTGAGTGTTTTGTTTTTTTGTTTTTTTTTTTTATAAAACTAAGATAATTTATTTATTTTTTTAGCATTGAGTGTTAATTCTGCATTATTTTTTATTTTTTAACTTGAAATGTCTTTTCTCTCCTAGCTGTGAGTTTCAAACAGCCAAAACAAGAAAAATAAAACAAGCATCTTTTCTATAAATGCATCATGATAAACTATAGCACATTTATGACTGTAGTTTCTTTCTATTCAGGTGGCTTTATGGCTTTATACCATGACTGTTAAAATTATTTTAACTTGCCATGTGTAATATTGCCATGTACAGTAAAATAAAAGGTTGCAAAATTTGGTAGCTTTTTGAGTTAAGAACTAAACATCCAAAGTTTATTCAGAATCTTATGTGTTGTATTTGGTCAATTTTGTGATGTGTGGTCTTTTATTCTGTAACATCTCTTCTAAATAAAACATTGAACATACAGCAAACAAAAAACCTGCTCATTCTCAAAGAAATTTCAAACTTCCAATAAACAGTGGACTCTAGAGTTTTGTACTGTAATATTTGTCAGTATAGTGTTGGCTTTATAAGCAGGGTAGATTCTTGATAACTCCATTATCTACCCAGTACTATTTGTACTTAATAAAGTGATACTTAGCATAATATTTCTGAGTGGCAGTATTTAATACGCTGAGCTTTTTTGTAAATTTCAGCAAAAACTTTGGGCTTGCCTTCACTAGAAGGTACGTTAAATATATACCATATAGCTAATTAGTTCTTTGCTGCACACTACTAAGGCTTGTGGCTGAAATCGACAAGCAAATCAGTACTTTCATTTGCTGTTGTAGTAGCTATTGATTGAATTCCTGATGGTTTACCAAAGCAACTCATTTTTTTGGCCTCGCTATTTTCTCTGTGTCCCCACACCTCCTCCCTTCCCAATGAACTGCCCCGAAAGCCTGCAAAGTTCCTGCTCCATAGGCAAAGAATCAGTGAAGTGAGACAGGCAGCAGACCTGTGGGTGGAGGGCAGATTTATTCTGAGAGTCATCTGGAGATTTCGCTAAACATAATCGGAGAACAGTTTCAAATTTTACTTTTTGGAAAGAAAAACATGAGAATCTTAAATGTTAGGAATTTCTGCATATATGAAGGTGTGTTTGGAAATAATATTTACTACCATGTTTACTCTGACATCTATTAATTGTGAGAAAACAGTTATAAGCAATATTTTCACTGCTATGTCATAGGAAACATAAAGGAAGTGCTACACTGAATAGACTTCATGGTAGACAAGGAAAGCAGACGCCTCCCTTATCAGTACAGGAGCAGGAGTATGGAGCCCTGAACAGGCTGCTGACCACCTCGGTGGGGCTGCCTTGGTGAGCAGCGTATTGATTCTCACACCATGCTTTGAAACTAAAATTGATTCTACAGTCTTCTTTAAGAACAAGTAGAGACCCAATCCTAGCACAGGTCCGGTGAGTGTGTGGAGAGCTTCCTGCTACCCTGCGCCAGTGGGACCAGTCCCAGCCCAGGCACAGGGTGGGCTGGACGCTCTGCCACCCCCTTGGGCCGGCCCCACTACTACGCAGTACCTCCCCCACCACGCCCATCAAGTAGGAATTTTGTCACGTTCCGGGAACCCACAGACCCAGTCCTAGCCCAGGTCCTGTGAGTGTGTGGGAGAGCTTCCTCTTCCCCCTAGTTAACCTTGCCCCCTCCAGGCACAGTTCAGGCCTGGCATACACGGCAGGCGTGTAATCCTGTAGCTGCAATCCCTGCAGAGAGTGTAGAGGATAGATCCACCCAGCTAGTCCGGGAGCAGAATATCTTGCCACAGGGGCACAACTGGTTCACCCGCCAG
>NW_004525100.1:156204-157553 GCF_000260255.1 Octodon degus
CACTGAGCTGCCTTCTGCACTAGTGGCTATAGCACAAAGCATGAGCTATAAGGAGTCTCATTAGAAAGTCTGACTCCAACAGATGAAAGAACTGGTGAACCTCAGCAAAAGGAGTGGCAACAGAGACCAGCAGAGGGATGTCATCTAAGTATGATTGCCAGAGCCAGGCACACTTACCTAGCTCATATGATCTTGCCAAATTCAAGGCTTGTATCTTCGCTTTTCCCTTTCTCATTACATAAATGACAAGGAACCTATCAAGATGGAATCCAACTCTCCTTCTGGAACACCCAAGAATTATGGAGGACTGTAACTGCCTTCCCAGAATGTAGACAGATGCCCCAAGTCAGAAGTTGTTGGCAGAAAAACAGGAAGAACTTTCTGTCAAAAGTGTGGAATGAAGCTACTTCCTAAAATGCTCAAAACACAGTACCTATGGGCCAGCGAAACAGTTCAGCAGACTACACTGCCTGCTTAGGCAAGCTTAGGCAACTGCAGGCACCACATGCTGGGTCGGCCCTGCCCCCAGGGTAGGCTGAGCCAACCACAGAGTCCAGGCACGGTGGCACCTGCCTGTAATCTCAGCACTGGTGAGGCTGAAAACAGGAGGATCAGTCCGAGCTGCCTAGTGAGACCCTGCAAGAACCACATATTTTTTATTTTTTACCAAAGTATTTTAATTGCTTTTATAACATATTAAGACAGCAAACCAAACAATTCAGTTACTTGTATGACATAGTAAAGCAATAATCTTTACTGCGTGCATTCTACCAAAACAATTACATTTTTTAAAATAAGGAAAATCATGCATAATTGTGTATATAACAATGATAAAACTTTAAATATTTAACTAAATATGAACTTCCTTAGACAATTTTCTTTTTTTCCATAATTTTATTGTGAAACAAATAACAATGAGACAATTTCAAATCAAATTGGCAGGACAGTTTCAATAATTAACACATTGTGTACATTCTTCCTAGTGGTTAATTGCTGTACAAGATGTAGACATGATATCCTATTTACAAACACCATTAGAACAAATCATTCTATTCATTAAGAGACTGTAATTATATATCTATCCCAGCCACTTTGAATACACAGATACAAAATGAACATTCATCTGTATACCTTTTTTTTTGCTAAGTTCCATTATTTAAATATTATAGGTGTGTAAACTCAGCAAAATATTCTGAAAGAGTCCAGTAGCCCATAATAGTATTGGGTCTTCTGCTTGACTGGCAATGTTAGAAATTGTTGACCTGAGTCCCCTACAGCTCAACATAACAGCATGGCTTTACTTCTTGTATTTCATTTTTATACTTTTCGGCTGGATGCTTAAGACCAAG
>NW_004525101.1:0-2404 GCF_000260255.1 Octodon degus
GGGAAGGGACAAAGGAAGAAAGATACACATGTAGGAAAGAAGTTCCATTTATAATTATTATTGGTTCCTTGAAAGGAACAGTTATTGGTTCCATTGTTTGATCAACCTCATATGTTTACATGGGGTATTCTGAGTAACTCCTTAGAAGATAACCATGTGTGATGTTAATAACCGTTGCTAATTCCTACTAGTAATTGTTACTATAATTATCTTAGCTATCCTGTGGAGATATAGATAGATAGATAGATAGATAGATAGATAGATAGATAGATATTTCCCCCTTTCTTTTCTTCTGTCCCCTTCCCTCTTGGTCTTTCCTTATGAAGATTTTCAATCTTATTCATGCTTTCAAAAAAAAAAATACAACTACCAACAATTTAGGGGCTGGGAAGATAGCTCAGTGGCATAAGGGCATGCGTTGGCAAGCTGGCAAGCACAAGATCCCTAGTTTGATTCCAAGTACTGCAAAAAAAAAAAATCTTATCCACTCTTTCCATTTCTTACAACAGGGAGACAATATGATGTTTACACATGTGAGTGTGACTTACTGCACTTCCGAGGATGGTCTGTAGATGTGTGCATTCTCCCAAAAAAAGCCTCAAGTTTATCTTTCTTCATAGCTAAGTACTACTTCATTATATAAAAATACCATGACTTCTTGATTCATTCCTTGTTTCATGGGCATTGGGTTCTATTTCACCAATTTTTTAAATAAAATTGCATAAATATGACAACATTTTTCATTTTAGGCATCTTTTTTACTACTATCCTTGTTCATTCATTTTTCCATACAATGATTTTTTCCAGATAGAATTTCTTAAGTTGGAGCTTAATATAAAGATGTACTTTCAAGAATGAACTATGTAGGAAACAAAATGATAAAAATCAAAATGTGAAAATTCTCATTAGAAAGAATGCACTAAATATTTAGAAGGAGATGATCAATTTCGTCAAGACAACTGTGAGTCACTTTGTTATGAAAAGGAAAGTGTTTCATCTGTAAAAACAGATATTGCTAAAGTTGGAAGAGAAGATGAAAGGTCTAGCAACTCACCCACAATGCCTCTGTGTTACAAATTTTTAAGATATTAGAGGAAACCCTGAATAGCAGGAGAATTTTATTAGGTGCACCCCAATCAGCTGGACTTCTGTCCTAAAGGCTGAGCGTGGCACCAGGGAAAAGCTTCAGGACTTTTATGTGTGGCTGGAGTCCATGTGATTACAGCTGCAGAACATGCCTGAGGCTTCAGAGAGGCGAACATTCTCATAGCAAAAGTTTGGTTCCTTAAAACCTTTTCACCTGTTGAGGACAGAAGGAAGCCCTAAACCTAGGTGTCCCAGATGCCATGAGGAGTTGCATACAGCACTGTTTCTTCAGAAGCATCAGGGTCATCCTTATCAGGAGCAGAGCAGAGCTCAGCCTTCAGGAAACAGATCCTGGTGGGGACAGGTGGCCACAGGGCTCTGTAGAGCGAGCACAGGTGTTAAGCCTATCTGTACCCTTGCACAAGGCGTGTACTTTCAGGTAGGGGAGTTCTCTGGAAAATTTGCTCAAGGTTGGTTCTTTTGTGAGTTCTGCCTTATTTAAGGAGTTCACATGTGCTAAGAAGCAGGATTCTCTTTTGTGGGCTCAAAACACTCTTTCCCCTGCGTGGCAAGCAGTGCTGGTCAGCTGGGGAGAAGAGCAGAAGGAATCCACTGCCCCTCAGAGCTCAGCAGGAACCAAGCACTGACACCTGGTAAGAAGGGAAACGTGGGACTGAGATGCACAGGGTTACAGTGATGGTGGGAGGGGGCGGTCAGAGGGGACAGTCAGCATCTCAGGAGGGAAGGGGTAAGAAGCCAGGTTATTGCATGCAGGAGCACAGGTCAGAGGGCTATGGGGCTGCTGGGCACAGGAGAGACCTGCTTGCCTCACATTGTTTTCACCTGAATTTGAGGTTATTCAAGAGAGTTTTTCAAGAGTTATAAAATCTTTGAGGCAAAACAAGGATATAAATACATATGATTAACAACTTTACCTTAACTGCTTCTACTGTTCTGGTGATCTTCTGTGTTCCTATGCAGAAAAGATGGTGCAAGTCATGACACCTCCTCTGCTGTTGCTGCTGAGCCTATTGGGGCTACTGTGCGCTGCTGGGGCTACTCCTCCAGGTTACACCCCATTTCAGTGGTTCAAAGTTCAGCACATACTGCCGAACTCTCTCCCGTGTGACCAGGCCATGATTGCTGTCAACAGACCGAATGGGGTGTGCAAGCAGAGAAACACCTTCCTGCACGACGCTCTCCAGAATGTGATCAATGTCTGTAAACAGGGCACGACACCCTGCAACAATGGTCAGAACAACTGCCACCAAAGTGCCAGGCCTGTGAGAATGACTGACTGCAGGCTCCTTAGAAGCCA
>NW_004525101.1:2729-13684 GCF_000260255.1 Octodon degus
TGCTTTGAGATTTGTCTGTAGTGGAACAAACAATCTATTGAAAAGGGGAAAGTTCTAGGCCTTTGTCACTTTTGCCCAGCCTCACTGCACTGCATTCACAGCAATAAAGAACTTCCTGCTGCATTCAAGTGAGTGAATGTGTTTGTGTCATCTTTCAAATCGTGTGCCGCCCATTTTCCAACAGGACGTCTGCTCCTAGGGTCTTATTCTGCTGCGTGGTGGGTTGGACAGATAGATTCCCGAGTTTTGGTTACATCGAGCACAGATTTCCTAAGTGCACATCCACTGGCAAAGGAGAAAGCAACTCCATTTTTAAAGATGAAAGGCTGAGGTGTTCTGGTGGTAGGAATGCAAAAGTGGGGTCAAGGTGACAGGAACATAAAAGGCACACAAATACACCAGGCTGTGCATTTTAAAGGATGTGCTTCTCAGCCCAGGGCCTCTCTCTGGGTCTCTGGGTAAGACTGACAGCAGTGCCTGACAGGGGGTTCAGTCTTCTCAGAGGCACTGTAACTGCACGTGTATCCCAGAGTTCCCTCTCAGAACGTTACACATGAGGTGCAGTCTGTGCCTGTCAACCTTTAATGAGATCAAATGGGGAAAGTGTTCCTGAAGGCCAGGGCTAGCATGCCTGTGCTCTGGTCTGGCGCTGCAGAGATCTTGTGTACTTTTGTTATGCTTCTCCCTGCTTCTGTCAGAACGTTAGGTTAGGGAGGGGAGGCATAGCCTGAGGTGTTTCCTACATTTAGCTGGTGGGGGGTAGTGGTCTCCACCCCATTGTGCTACCTGCTCTACTGGGCCTCCTTGAGGTCGCCCTCAGAGCTCAACCATGCCTTTGCCCCTGTGTCACTGTCAGTGCAGGTCAGGAATCCTTTGTTCCTTCACACTCTGCTCATCGTGGCTTATGTGCCCCTCAAAGCAGAGTCCTTTCTCATTTGGAGATGAAATAGATGCCAGAGACAGAGAATCATCCTTTCTCTTTTATTATTCATTCTGTGTCACAGCATTTGTTGGAAACTGGGAATTAAACCAGGGAAAAGCTGTCCCACACTTGTTTCTACTTATTTTTTAAAATTTTAAGAAAGGATATGCCTTATTTTTTTAAGGATCGGCCTCAAATAGGCCTCAAGACTCACAGTCTTAGCCTCTTGTTAAAATGGTGCTGGAAACTGGGCTTTCCACATTCCGAAGGCTAAAATTACACCCATGTCTATTACCATGTGTTAAGCTCCGGTCAATATGGATCAAAGACTTAACCATTGAAACAGAAATATTATATCTTCTGGAGGAAAATGGAGGTAAAAATTGTATAGATGTAGGAGTAGGCAGAGTTCATGAGCAAAAACTAAATTGCATGGGAAACATTTCAAAGAATCAACAACTGGGATCTCATCTTTTTGTAAATTATCTGCACTTCAAAAGAAATCTCCAACAGGCAAAAAAAGAAAACCTGCAATCTTGGAAAAATTTATAAGCAACAGTCCATCCCACAAGGCCTTTTATCTAGGACATTTAAAGAATTTAAAAAATCAGAGGGCTGGCCAGATAGCTCAGTGGACCTAAGCTCCTGTTTAGGCAGAGTGCAGTGGCAGGGGTTCAGTCCTCAGTGTGCCGTGCCAGCCCCACCCCAAGGGAAATCTAAGAGGGGATGGAGACTGGGTATGGTGGCATGTGCCTGTAATCCCAGCCCTGGGGAGGCTGAAAACAGGAGAATCACTACAAGTTGTAGCTTTGTAGTGAGACCCTATAGATCCTGTACTAAATACCAACCAACAAACAAACAAATAATTAAAAAATCAGACCCCCAAATTCAAAGACCCAATCAGAAATGGTCATCTGACATGAATACACATTTTTAAGATGAAGAGATACAAATGGCAGCTAAATATATTGACAGGAAAACTGTCAGGGAAAAGGCACCCTCAGACCCACACAAGCCCACACTCATGGTAGCTGGCACAAAAGGAGCAGTTTATTGACTGAAGCTAGCATGTGCCAGGCTGCTCAGTGGATCTGAGTAGCAGCAATGGCTGGGAAGGCAGGGACTTTCTAGAGCAATGAGCGTGTGGGGACCGGGAAGGTGAGTCACAGAGTGTCCCTGGCTGGCCCAGAGTGTTCTGGGAAGGCGGGAATGGGGAAGAGGAATCATAAACTGTCCTTGGCTGGGTCACAGTGTTCTGTGCACAAAGTGTACAGTCCTTGAAACAAGCTAAAACAAAGCTATATGTGTAAGCAGCTAGATGTAGACATTCAAGGTTAAATCTTTCAATATTTTTTTTCTTCTTTTTTTTTTTTCTTTTTTTTTTTTTGGCAGAACTGGGATATTGAACTCAAGCCCTTGCACTTGCCAGGCAAGCACTTATTTAACTAAGCTATCTCCCCAGTTCTCCAAATTTTATTTATTTATTTATTTATTTATTTATTTATTTATTTTTGTGGTACCGGGGATTGAACTCAGGACCCTGAGCTTGCCAGGCAAGCGCTTATTCTACTGAGCCATTTCTCCAGTCCTCAAGGTTAAATCTTTGCAGCACAGTTGTGGCTGGCACATCCAGGAACATCAGAAGTGGGAAGCAGGGAAAGGGGCCCATGGCTGGGTGCCTAAACATATATGAAAAAAATATTCAACATCATTGTTCATTTTGGGGGGGCTCATGGGTTTCCTCAGTTGTTCAAGCACCTGCTGGGGCAAACCAAGTCAGGCACAAGGGACCATGGTTCAACTCCCAGTTCCCTATACCTTACCAGACCTGCCCTTAAGGCAGCATGAGCCAGCCCCTCCAAAAGAAAAAATGGTCATTTAAGAAATGCAAATTAAAACAACCCTGAGATTTCATTTCACCTGAGAAAAAAATGGCTAACTTCAAGAAGTCAACCAATAACAAATGCTGAAGCGGCTGTAGGGGAAAAGGAACACTTCTCTACTATAGGCAGGACTGCACATTGGTACAACCACTGTGAAAATCAGTGTGGAGATTACTTATAAAGCTAGGATTGGAGATCCCACTCAATTTAGCTAGTCCTCGCCTAGATTTTTTTCCAGAAGAACTGAAAGCATCATACTACGGAGATATGTGTACTCATGTTTATAGCAGTGTAATTTCTCATAGCTGAATCTTGGAAACAGCGCAAACACACATCACCTGAAGGATGGAAAAATAAGATGTCATATTTTTAGGCAATGCAGTATTATTCAGCTATAAAATAGAATAAACCTGAGGCTTCTATCAGTACGTGGATGCAAATAGAGACCATACTGTTAAGTGAAGTAAATCAGACCCACATGTGCAAACATCACATTGTCTCCTTAGTGTAAAAACTTGAAAGAGAAAATAAAATCTGAACAGTACAACAGATTCTTGGAAAAAGGAAAGAACCTATTCAAAAGGAAGGAATTGCTAAGTCGAGAAGGACAGGAGAGCAAGTGTGGTAAAGAGATATATGTATGTGTACAAGCAGGATGGTTTGGACAACCGTCCTGTGGATTTCTGCTGGCCTATGGCAAGGAGCAATTAATGCTCAATTTGTTTATCTCCTCTTTTCAATTATTTCTCCTTTGTCTCTGCCTAACCTCTCATATATTTCTGATTTTCTTTCTTTCTTCTTCCAATTTTGCATGCATAAATCTGGTAATAGGAACAACACTGCATTACAACACATACTGTGCAATTTATATTATTTTGTTAAGTGAAATTCTACATCACTTGTAGTTTTCTGTTTTTATACTACTTTGTACTTTCTTTAAAAAAACAAAGAAAAATGATAAAAGCTCACAATCTTCCTGTCCCACCACCCAACCTCTCATGTGCTGAGATTCCAAATATGCACAATTATTCCCAATGATCCCTAATCCTTCATTAATTTTTTAAAAATGTGAAATAAGTTCATGTTAAGAGCTCAGATTAGGAGCAGCCTTTCCTCTCATAACTAGAGAAAAATCTCAAAGTGCAAATATTGAAGGAAATGTCACAGGGAAAGCCAGAACCTGACCTAGGGATGATTTGCTCTTGTCTTTTTGTTTTGCTTTGTTTTGTTTTTCAGTACTGGAGAACAAAATCACTTCCTCCACTCAGAGTCACATCCCCAACCCTAATATTTTGGACAATAGTAACATGACTTATTATGTTACTAGTATCCAAGAATGGGCTTGAACTTGCAATCCTCCTGCCTCAGCCTGCCAGAGTGTTGGGATTCCAGGCCTGTGTCTCTGTGAGTATTTTTTCTACTAAGATGCCTTTCTATGCAGACTGGGCTGCTTTGAATTAGAATCCTGGCTCAAGCACCGGAGTGCTGGGTTAAGTACTCTTTTTATAAGGACTCATTTGGGATGCTGCTTTGTGTTGCGGGAAGGTACTACTGGCAGAGTGACTCCTGGCTCCTAACTTGAAGAGGGAGGAGCAGGAGTGGCTGGACAGCCAGCAGGGCACATGGGCAGCTGGTGATCATCTTGTCACTGCACAGCACTTAGAATGAGGTCACTCTGGGGAAAGGGGCTCAAGGCCAGGCCATTTCCTCAGGTTTGCTGGGGGAAGGAAGCTGCCCATAGGATGTCTCTCATGTGACTCTCGCCTGTTCTCTGAGGCACATGCAGCTGCACAGAAACCGCCACAGCACAGGCACACAAGACACACACACCCAGCAAAGCCCAACAATCTCTTTGTGGTTTTCACCATTTCAAGGTTGAGGGGGTAACAAAAGGCAGACAGGGTGATTGTGGATGAGAGAATCCTGAATCCCCCCCCCCAGGATCTGGATTTTTCACCTACCTGCATTCCACATCTCCCAATGTTATGGGTCGCTCAGAATAGGAACTAGATCAGAAGCCAGATTGGAATTTAAAGGACCCTTTATCACTGAGCTCAGGAGCATCAGTCAGTTCTCATGCAGGAGAAGACTGAGTGGCCCCTAGCCCAGGCAGCAAAGAGTTTTTAAAACAAAAACATCACATGACTAAGGGGTCTTTCACAGTTCAGGGATATGTGCAACTTGCCCATGTGGAGGCTTGTTGAGCAAGCTATTTTACAAGATACGTCTTAGGCTGATTATGTTTACAGGAATAGATTAGGGAAGGGAGGGAACCAGTTACTCAGTTTACTAAACAACCTTGAACAGGGAGCAACAGCACATTCCTTAGAGTAGATAACAGAAAGTATAAGGGAATCTAATAGTTTTCTATAGTTATAGCACAAAATTTAGTTGACTCATTACATCCAGCAGCAGCTCTCCTGGGAAGAAAGTGGCCAAGGGGGAATTCTCTGCCCCAGACTAAAGGCTGCCCTGGTTAGGAGAAGAAAGGGGCAGTATGTTAGAAGGGAGGATATTGAGGCCTCTAGTGTGAGGTGAGCCAGTGTGACCCATCACAACACCTACCTGGCAGTTCCTGTGCATTGGAGTGAGGTGGCCAGGCTTGGGCACTTCCTATCCTGAGTAACCATTGGTCCTGCAGGTCACACCTGGGAGAGGAACTAAAGACAAACCAAAGTCTTACAGAAGAGTTGGGATGTTCACACAGACTGCTGTCCCTGAAAGGGAAGGGTCTGATGTCAAGGAGATGCCTGGGAAGGATTTACCAGGCAGTAGTGTAAAATTGCACATTTGGGAATGGGGTGTGCATACTGAGAGCAATGAGTGTGTTATTTCCTGGCAGTGAAAACACTCATGCTCTTCTTGAGTTGGAGGAAACTCCAAGAAAAGATGGCCCATTACTGCCAGAAAGGAACTGCCCATTTCATAGGAATGAACCCACTTGTTCTTTTGGTAACATGTTAATAAGCATTTTTTGAATTCTTTCAATATGCTCCTTTATCTTAGGATCAGGTTCCTGCACCTTATTATTAGGCCAGTTTATAGAGGTATAATATTCTGAGGAATTTGTAGTGCGAAGGGTCTCAAAGGAATAGAGTCTTACAGGTTGTCAATGGAATGCTGGTGTGGACCACATTGGATAAGTTAGACTGGATCCCGGGATGTACAGTGTCTTCAAATATTAGTACTTTCATGGTGAATAATGATTTCATTCCAAATAAGAATGTACATGATAATAGATAGACAGACAGACAGACAGACAGACAGTATAGAAATATAGATACAAGACAAAAGCCTAATGTGCTGAGGGAGCAAGGGGCAATACACAGAGTCCAAGGGGAGCTGTTGTCTCTCACTTGTAAACTCCAGCAAGTGGGAGCCGGGGAGGTGGCTCAGTGGAATAAGTGCTTCCCTGGCAAGTGCAAAAAAAAAAAAAAAAAAAAAAAAAAAAGTAAACTCCAACAAGCTTGTTTTCAAGGCTCCAGATAACAGCTTCTCCTGCTAGTGCCCTGTCAGTTCTTTACTCCCTCGCTTGGGATGCTATCAGCTAGCACTGTGTAAACTTAGTGTTAGGCAAATGACAGAACTCAATAGAGTAGTTTGTGTTCACCAAAGTAATTATGCACATTCCTTACCCTGCCTTTAACCCTCAATAAATGTGAGTTGTTCTGAGTTCTGGGCTCACCTGGATTGAGAATAATCTCAGTGAGACCTCTGAAGCTATATTCATCAGGTTTGTCGTGGTCTTGTGGTCCTTTCTTTTGGCACCAAGTCATAATATACAACAGATAGATAGATGATAGATAGATAGATAGATAGATAGATAGATAGATAGATAGATAGACAGATAGTAGATAGTAGATAGAAAGATAGGATAAGACAAAGATGTATAGAGAGATATATTAATTCTTTTTCCATGGTCTTAACTTCTGCTGCCATTGTCATCCATCTCTTGGTCTCCTTCCAATAGGCCAAAGCTCTTTCCTCCTGGTGAATGTTATCTGTTGTTTTTATGCTCTTTCATATTCTGATCTTGCCCTATGAGAAACCCTGTGAAATTCATGCTTATGTATATAATTTAGCTCCTTTAGCATGGCCTCAAAGTATATTCTTCTTCTTAAAATGACTTCTCTTTGGTAGAGGACTTGTGTATAGATTCCCCTTTTTCTTCTGCTGCTGGACATACAGGGTGTCTCCAAGATTCAGCTACTATGAGATGTGCTGCTCTAAGCACAGATATGCATGTATCATTGTCTTTAACTCTTCACAAAGACACCTAAGATGGGAATAGTAATGTAAATTAAATTTATAGTTTTAATTGTTTTAAGACTCTCCATACCAATTTTCATAGTGACTGCAAAGTCTTGGAGAACAGTAATGACTTCAGCTTTTGCAGCCAAAATGTTTTTTCGTTTGTTTGCAGTACCAGGGATTGAACACAGCACCCTGTGTGAAGCCAGTGCATTTGAAGGAAGAGGCATTTCCTTAGTCAGCTCTTAGAGATGAATATTTCATAAATTGGGTTACCAGTTAAACCATTTATGTAACTGCTCCTATAAGTAAAGCTATGGTTGTCAATCAGGGTTGTCAAAATACAGTACTTGAGGACTGGACAAATAGCTCAGCAGATTAAAGCGCCTGCAAACAGGCACAGGGGCCTTGGGTTCAATCCCTGTGCCTGCCCTGCTGGCCCCAGCCCCCCAGGATGCACTGAGATGGCAGAGTTCAATCCCCGGTACCAAAGACAAACAATTAAAACTAAAAATTTAATATCTGTGCTCTACAAACCTGGATTCTGTGAACATGAATGGTCTAAAATTTCTTTAGGGCTACAGCATACTGAGTGTCCCTATACAAGCCTCAAATACCTCCCTAAAAGGAAAATACTTAGAACATATTTGAAGTCCACGGAAATGGGCTCTTATGCATGAGATAAAGGACATGCTTTTAAAACTAGAGCCACCACAGCCAAAGGCAGCCCAGGGCATTTGTACAGGATGGGGGCTGGGGAGATAGCTCAGTAGAATAAGTGCCTGCCTGGAAAGCGCAGAGTCCTGAGTTCAATCCCCAGTACTGCAAAAAGAAAAAAAGGAACGAAACCAGGAACCATGCTTTTTTGAAGAACTGTGTTACAGATGCTTCACCAGTTTGTAACACATAAGTCTCAAGTAGCCAGCAGTTTAGTTCTTGAAAGATCATTGAGTGGCGTGCAGTTGCCTGGGCAAGTAGGTCAGGATCCTGTCATGAGACAGGTGGAAGGAAAAAGTCCAGTGACCATATTTCCTCTAGGAACAAAGATGTGGCAGTCAGGGGACAATGAAACATACCAAATAGGTGATGCCAGTCAAAAGACAACATGGCACTGAATAGCAGTATTTCATCCAGGTTTTAGATAGCATAACAGTATGTGAAAAAGGGGTTTAGAACTTTCATTTAAGGAAAAGTAGAGGATGGTAAATCCATGCATAAAGACAATGAGAGGTGACAAGCAATAACAATCATAGCAGACAACATTATTTATTTGGTGACCAGATAAAAGAAAAGGAATAAATAGATTATTCTTGGGCCATTGTTGGGATACTCTCATTTCTAAATCATACATAGTTTTTGTAGTTTTAAGGATAAGAATTAAAATGCTAATTTTTTTGCTCCAAATTCCTGATGCAATAAGGACTTGTTTATGTTGAGAAAAAGGACCCCAAACACCACGTGTTTACAAAAAATAACCCACAGTATCAACTTTAGAAAACAAAGACTATTACACTAATTTTACTAGAGGATGCATTTGACATACATTCACAACAAAAATACAATGTTACATTTGTGTTTGTCAGCCCCACAAAGTACTTGATATGGGGTGATACACATAACTCTTAAGTCTAACAAAGCAGCTTTCAAATGCTTCACTAAATGAGATTGCCTTTGCAGTTAGGGAAGCAACTACTGAAATCATGTATAAATGGACATAACTATACTGCCTGTATAATGAGAGATTACTGTGGAGACAGCTGATAAAAACCATACAACCTTTTTATTGTTAAGTCAAAAAGGGGTACCAAAATTAAATAGCAAAAAGTACAGGAGAAGACTTAACAAAACTACTAGGAGCATCAGAGGAAGTGAAAATGGTACTAGGCGCAGGGCAATTATGAACATGGTAGGACACAGGGAGAACAGTGAGCATGTGCTGAAGATACTAGGGGAGAGGACCTGGTGAAATTTTGATCTTAGACAAGCGCTTAATAAAGAAATAATGGGACAAGACTTCTAAACCAAACTATGTGCTTAAGAGTCATCCTTGCCACTGGCACTGTCTCTGTCATCCTCTCCTTCATCAGCCTCTTTTTCATCATCCTTGACCAACTCCAGCTGTGAGAAACAGATACAAATAGTGGAGCTAGAGACTCAGAGAGTCCCTGATCCGCACCCCCATCTCTTTCTTTTCTTGCCCACTGTTATTACCTGGTCCTCCACTTGATCTTCATTTTCATCATCGTCCAGTAGATCCCCTTCCTCAGCAGAGTCATCTGCAGCACCCTCAGACTCCATCTTCACATTAGTCCCATCTTCCAGGAGATGGTGGTCGGCTCCTCCTCGGTCTTATCATTCTTCATCTCCACTGCTTGTTTGCTCTGTTACTTTTCAATTTTCTCCAGGCTTTCCAGTAAAGAATCCACTTTTCATTTTATGTGGATCAACTCCTTTTTAATGGCCTGAAGTCAATTTTCCAAACTTGGACAAAGAACCCTGCTAGCCATTCTTAGAATTGAAACCACTTTTGCCTCTTCAGGAGGTGTTTCCTGATAACACACTGGCATTTTGTGTGCACTACAACCCAAGCAATAGGAGGAGGAGAAGGAACACATACTGGGCAACTGTACATCTTGTCATAAAAATCATGTTGAAAGTCATAGCCCAAGTCAAAAGAGGACCTGAGTAGAGGGGACAGAGAAGGGTGTTCTGGTGCTGACCCTTACATCTCCACTGCAGATCATTTCACATTTGCTTTTCCTGTGTTCACTTTTGGCTCTGCAGCCAGATTAATATCTAAAACCCGGCCAGCAATCATTCTGCCATCCTTCAGATACAACAGCCCAGACATTTTTCTCATTAACATACTGGACAAAGGCAAAGCCCTTATGAACGGAGCAACCCACAATTTTGCCATACTTCAAGAAGACGGCCTTCACATCAGATTTCTTGACCACAAGAGTGTTCAGATTCCCAATGAACACGGGAATTCATGGAGCGAGGATCCATCTTGTTGGTAACTTTGCTAGCCATAGTGTTTGAACATAAAGTTGCTGACAAGTGACAAAAACTGTAGCTGGAGATCAAAAACAATAACCTCACAGGAGAGGGATGAGAGAAGAGATTCGAATCTGAATCTCCTGCTCCCAGGTTCTATATGGAGTTGACTGCTGCCCGAGGTCAGCAACGTGGCAGAAAACTCTCAGTCACTATCTCTTCGCAAAAATCTAAAATGATATTTTATAATATGAAAAAAAGAGTTAACATTAGCATCTTTGACACATTAAGAGGTTTTTTACTTCCATGTGGTTCTCTTATACAACCCCAATATGGTCATAGCTAATCTATGTTCTTCGCTGTTGTTTCATTCTATCACAAAAAATGGTACAAGGGGTAGCAATCCTATTCTGAGACAGTCTCAACTTCAAACCAACAATGATCAAGCGAAATAAAGAAGGCCACTAAATACTGGTTAGGGGAAAAATTCAAAAGGAAGAGGTAACACTCATAAATATGTATGCACCAAACATGGGAGCACCCAAGTATATAAAGCAAATCTTAATGGACATGAAAAATCTAATATCCAATGCCACAATTTTAACAGGAGACCTTAACACACCCTTATCTCCAAAAGATAGGTCAACCAGACAAAAACTTAGCAAAGAAATAACAGAACTGAACCAGACCTTGAAACAAATGGACTTGGTGGACATATGCAGAGTGTGCCATCCAAATACAGCTGAATACACTTTCTTCTCAGCTGCACATGAGTCATTTTCTAAAATAGACCACATACTGTTCCATAGGTCATGCTTAAGTCTTTGCAAGAAAACAGAAATTATCCCATGCACATTAGCTGAACACAGTGCAATGAAACTGGAAATAAATGACAAAAGAAA
>NW_004525101.1:14293-16136 GCF_000260255.1 Octodon degus
AATAGTACAATAACAGCCAATCAAATACGAGAAGTAATTAAAAACCTACTGGCAAAGAAAAGTCTAGGTCCGGATGGATTCACAGCTGAATTCTACAAGATATTTACAGAAGATGTAGTCCTTATACTCCTCAAACTCTTCCATGAAATTGAAAAGGAAGCAATCCTCCCAAAATCATTCCTGGAGGCAAGTATTATTTTGATACTAAAACCTGGGAAAGATGTAGCTAAGAAAGAGAACTACAGGCCAATCTCCCTTATGAACATACATGCCAAAATCCTCAATAAAATCCTAGCAAATAGAATACAGCAAATCATCAAGAAGATCATACACCATGATCAGGTAGGATTCATCCCAGGTGTGCAAGAATGTTTAAATATTCAAAAATCTATCAATGTAATACACTATATCAACAGAGCAAAAACTAAAAACCACATGATCATCTCCATTGATGCAGAAAACATTTTTGACAAACTCCAACACTCATTCATGTTCAAAGTCCTACAGAAAATTGGAATAGATGGCCTCTACTTCAATCTGGTAAAAGCCATTTATGAGAGCCCAACAGCTAACATAATCGTGAATGGGGAAAAACTGAAATCTTTTACTCTTAGATCTGGTACAAGACAAGGATGTCCTCTACCACCACTCCTATTCAATATAATTCTGGAATCATTAGCTACAACCATTAGACAAGGAAAAGAAATAAAAGCAATAAGAAGAGGCAAAGAAGAAGTTAAATTATCTTTATTTGCAGATGACATGATACTTTACTTGGAAGACCTGAAAAACTCCACCAAGAAGCTACTAGAATTAATACAGAAATTCAGTAGCATAGCAGGTTATAAAATCAATACCCAAAAGTCAATAGCATTCCTCTTCACAGACAACAAACACACTGAGAGGGAAATCAGAGAAACAATACCTTTTACAATAGCACCAAGGAAAATGAAATACCTTAGAATTAATCTAACTAAAGAAGTCAAAGATCTTTACAAGGAAAATGACAGTACTCTGAAAAAGAGATTGTAGAGGATTTCAGAAAATGGAAAGATATTCCATGATCCTGGACAGGAAGAACCAGCACAGGGAAGATGGCCATACTCCCAAAATTGCTGTATAGATTTAATGCAATCTCTATCAGACTACCACTGACATACCTCACAGACATAGAGAAATCATTTCCAAAATTTATCTGGAACCAGAAAAGACCGAGAATAGCAAAGGCATTTCTGGGCAATAAAGACAAGGCAGGAGGCATTACAATTCCTGACTTGAAATTATATTACAAGGCTACTGTGATAAAATCAGTATGGTACTGGCAACAAAAGAGACCTGAGGATCAATGTAATAGATTAGAAGATGCTGAAGCCCCTATGAACACACTCAGCCACCTTATCTTTGACAAACGGGCCAAACATGCTTACTGGAAGAAAGATAGCCTCTTTAACAAATGGTGCTGGAAAAACTGGCTGACTACATGCTGAAAACTCAAACTTGAAACAGGTCTACCACCATGCACTAAGCTAAAGGCAAAATGGATTAAAGATCTAAACATTAAAGCAGACACACTAAGTCTCCTGGAAGAGAAAGTAGGAGGAACTCTTGAAGACATAGGGGTAGACAAAGAGTTCATGGACAGAAACCAAATTGCACAGGAAACAGTTGAAAGAATTAACAACTGGGACTTGCTTTTACTGATAAGTTTTTTCATGTCAAAAGAGATTACCAACAAAGTGAAAAGGTAACCAACAAATTTGGAAAAAATCATGACAAATAAGTACTCAGACAAAGGTCTGCTCTCTAGAATCTATAAAGAACTAAAAAACACTAGGGCCCCAAA
>NW_004525101.1:16881-22344 GCF_000260255.1 Octodon degus
TAATTTGTAAGAGTAGTTTCATGCTTGGAGTGCCTGTCATTCTGGTACTCTGAATATGGGCTGCTTGTCATGACATGCCAGTTGCTGCTATGATGTCTCTTGGGTAGGTGGACGTTCAAGAAGAAGGGGGTGGTGAGGGAAAGTAAGAGACCGGAAAAGGAATATTGTGGGACTGTCCTGCTTCAAGGTTGTATATGGTGAGATTTTTGGACTTATGAGCAAACATGAGAAGTATATAATTATTTATGCCAATTGTTAAAATGTATTCTAATTTTTAAATGTTTTTCATCATATTCTGCAGGGACATAAAGTTCAACATATCAATACTTGATGGAAAATACCTGTTCCTTATTATGCCTAATATGTTTGATATGTACACAGATAGTGAAGTTAAGCTTAATAGCCTAAGTTGTTTGATAATAAGAATAAGCTTGTCTTCTGGATGGTTAACAACCTAAGTTTGCAGACTAAAATTAGAGAAAAAGAAAGGCTGCAAGGAAAGCAAACATTTTGGCCCTAGCCTTCTAAGTTCAGTTTAAACTCAGGACATATGAGAACTTGTACTGTAACGTCATGTAACTCGGTAGTGTCCCAAATTTTCTGATCAAGGAGATTATGGGGCCAAAGAGGAAAGTGATCGATGATGTAGAGTGTGCCTAAGGAGAGTCACATGGAGAGAAAACATTCTCTCAGGCTTTCACAGAGAGCACATTGGCCAAGCAACGGCCGTGACTCATCCATATGGCTGAAACTGACAAAGGTTCTACAATCTCAAACTGTCCTACCAATTTGATTTGAAACTGACTCATTGCTATATATTTATCAATAAAATTATGGAAAAAAAACAAACAATGGTACAGACCTTGCACCCACAGTGCACCTGAGGCCCGCCATGAACAACCTTCACATGCAGGGCTTAGGAGAAAGAGTTCTGGGGACATGAGAGAAGCAGACAATGCAACCACAATGTCTGAAGAGAAAATTAAAATGTTAATCTCTCCTGTCAGGTGTTACACAAGGCTCTGATAGAGTGATATTCGCTTCAAGCAGAGGGCAGACAGTGAAAGCAGGTAACCACTCCCTGTGCAGGTGAGGTCAGCCTTGCTTCCGGTGTTGGGCTGCCTACATAGGAAGCACATGGCCTGGACAGGTCTTGCTCCCTGTACTCCCTATGCCAGTGTCCAGGGTCTCTGGGTCCAGGTCCGTGGCACACATCTGGTCCCCTACTGTCTCTCTTTGCGTGTGGACTTTGGGGGTTCTCTGAGCAGCATGATTTCATTTTCTAACAATAAAGCAAGTAATCTCGTCCGTTCTCACATTGTATTGTTTTCACTGGGCCTTGGGAGTTGCCTCTATTTTGTGCCTTCTGACTGTCCCAAAGGCCACCTTTCAAAGTTCATTAGCAAGGATCTGCCTGAGACCCCATGAACCACTTCTGAAGCTTCTTATGCATGTCTGGTGGAAGATTGCTTCATACTACATATGCCAAATAACTTTGCCCTTCCTGGCAGTCAGTGTCAACACTAATACATTTACGGAATATTCCCGGATCTACCCCAGAAACAAGGCAGCTTTTCCACCTGGTCTTGGATGATTTCTGTGAACTTTCATGATTCGCTGGCTCATTCGTGCATTCTCTCATTCCCACAGTGAGGTATGTAAGCACCTCCTTGTGCTTCTCTAAACCTCATTTTGATCTGATTTTGCCAATGAGGATCCTGCTGGGGCACAGCAACTCTCTGCCCAGGGCCTTACTGTGACCCAGGCAAGTTCTGTCACCAACCTTAGCTCGGGGTCCTGCACAGTCATGAACTCTTTCCACAGGGCAGCAGCGGGTAGAAAGTGGTATTCAGGAATCATGCCCAGTCAGACCTTAAGCTAGAGTCCGAGTGGACTCTCATCGTGAAGTTGCTGGCTCTTTTCAAATCTGTTCCAGTTTGTGTTAACACTGAGCCTTGTTGTTTGTGAGACACGATCTTCTACTGTCCTAACACCTGGTAGGCCTCTGAGAATTTTTGATGCTGCCACAAATAAAGATTTGAGCCAGTTGGGTGGGAAGAGATGCTGCTCCTTGTTCCAGCCACAGAGCTGAGTCCTGAGCAAATATGGGTAGGGAAGCTCATCAAGAGGTGGTATGGAGGAGGTGGCTCCCAGACAACAGGCTGAGCTGAGCCTCAAGCCTGTCTCAGGGGCCCCTGGGTCTGTATGGACTCTGCTAATGGGGGTGCAGGCATCTGTGGTGCTCTGGTGGCAGGGGGGCTGAAGCACTCATCACCAACAGGATCTGATTCCGTGGTGGCTGTGTCTGTGGTCACATGGGCACAACAGCCTGCACAAGTCTATGTTCAGGAGAAAGCTCTGAGTAGCTGGAGGTCCTCAGCCCCCAAGTTACCGTCTCCCTGTTGCTGGTGCGTTAGCATCTTACATGGCAAACAACAGTGTGCAGAGGGAACACAGTGAGAGAGTAGAGGTGTCCAGGCCTGTTTCACCCTCTGGGACCCAGCCCTCTGCCTCCCTCCTCTGAGGACCTTGACTCTCTGGGCTCAGGAGACTTGAGTGTGACTGCTAATGCCCTAGGTCTGAGGCAGTCTGGAGGAACCATTTCTCTCTAATGGGAAATGATCTAATGTTTAAAGTTCCATTTTCCCCTGCTGATTTCAAAATCCTTATTTAAAAAAGGCATCATTTCATCCTGACAATGCAATCCTCCATTGGACTTGCCTGTTGTTCTGGTGTAGAAGCCCAATAAATTCTTAGCTCATCTAAGCTCCTTGCAGTTGGTTAATTCATTACCACCAATGGCACAGGCCTAGAGTGGATTAAATCAGCATGGAAGGAAAGAGATCTCAGGACAATGAATACAATAGTTTGGTTTGTTGCTCTGGCTTTTCCAGCACCCACCCCATGTTTGAAAAGTCACACATATCTCTGCCTTATGCAACTATTGCATCAATTGGTGTTTGTTGGAGAAATGCATTTAAAACAAGATATACAAATATAGAAGAATTGACAACATTGGCTCCCTATGACTTCCTGCAGAATCAGAAGTGAGACAGTGCAAACAGCAGTCCTGAGATCTGAAGGACCCTTCCCACATCCCACTGTCATCTCCCTCTCAGTCCTGATCAGGGAGCCATAGCCCCACACCAGAAGCTGTGCACAAAACGGGGCTGAGGATCAGTGGCTGTCAGCAGCTCAAGGGCTCACACTGCAAGAGTGACCCACACTGAAGAAACACCAAGAGTTGGGCCCAAAGAGGCTTCATATCACTGTGTGGCCATGTGCTAAGCAGTTGTTTTTACCTGATTTACAGAAGGCATTTCCCTTTTTTGCAAATAATGGAGTAACTAGGTAATTATTCAGTGCTTCTCTGACACCGATGTGGTGATAAAGCTAGTACAGTGATGCAATGAGCCCACATTTAGCAGTCTTGGGTACTAAAAATAAAGTCATATGCAGAAGTTAGGGCAGTTTCTTGACATGGTTGTATTAATTTCTGATTCACAGAGACGGTTCCTTAGCCCACGATCGTGTCTATCAATCAAGTCACTTGGATTTCCTCCAGAGGACACGGACGTGGTTAAGTGGGCTAAGGATCCCCCAAGTAGCACTAAGAAGCATGTGATCATGGGTGACCCTAGAACAGAACTGAAAGACTGGGCAGGTCTGCTTCCAGTCACTCCACAGGACACCCGGACAATCTGAGCCCCTACGCATGCATCTCCAGCTCAGGTCCTGTGATCACTGCGTGAACAGGGAGCAGTGGTGTCAGAGAAGGCCCTGGGTCGCTGCCTGAAGCAGAGAAGCTACTGCTTCAGAAGCACAGGCCAAGTACTTAGTGTGAGGTTTTCTTATGGCAACGCAGCAAGCAGACAGGATAGATAAAAGAGGATTTTATTGCAGACGCAGGAGGACCCCTGGGAAAGAGATGGAAGAATCTGCAGACCTGAGACAAAGAATGCAGAAATGTTATGGACTTTTTCTAGCGGTGAGGTTTGATTTTATGTAAGGAGCTGATTGGGGTCTCCCCTGTGTGCGTGGGGAGGGGAAAGGAAATTGTATCCAGGCCTGACTGGGCAAGAAGGGGGAAGTGGTCACTGGGAGGCCAAGCTGTTGTTAATAAGGCTTCAGCCACACTAGATAGACATATTTCATGTACATGTTCATGTTTGTTTTCTTTTTTGCTTTTATTATGTATTTGGTTTTGGGTCTCATTACACAGCTCAGATTGTTAGTTATCCTCCTGCTTTTAGCCTCCCCAACACTGGGATTACATGCACGTGCCACTACGTCCAGTCTCAATCACCATCTCAGCACATCCTGGAGGTGGGACAAGTGCAACTTATCAGGATGGAATCCTGGTAGCAGCTCTCTGCCTAAGCAGGTGCTTTAGTCCACTGAGCTGTGTAGCCAGCCCTTCCATGGGGTTCTTCATGGTCAAAATCAGGCACATCATAAGGAAATATGAACTGTGTCTCCACTGAGGTTTGACTAAGAGTCTGAGGTTTCTCCTGGAATCTGTTTGATTCCCACCCCCAGGAAAATCAGCCCCATGTGCAAGGAGTCACCACATCTCAGTGTGATTTTCTCTGATTTCTCCTCTTAGGGCATGTATGTGCATATGCACATTGACATGTGTTCATAGCATGCACTGGGCTGGAGACTGAGCTGTGGATCTAGCACATACTAAGCCTGCGCTCTAACACTGAGCTATGTTTTGAACACAGTTTCCCTTTTAATATTGTGTATACAAATCACAGAATTCCAGCTGGCCAAATAACTCAACAGATTAAAGCACCTGCAAGTAGATGCAGGAGCCAAGGTTCAATTCCTGGGCCTGCTATACTGGCCATACCACTGCAGCACACTGAGAAGACTGTTGAAAGTGGGTGTGGTGGTGCACACCTGTAATCCCAGCTCCTTAGAGGTTGTAAACAGGGGGGATTACTACAAATCCAATCTAGTAGTGAGACCCTGAATACCCTGTAGACCCTTCCCTAAAACACACACACACACACACACACACACAAATCACAAAATTCACGTGAAAACATATGTTGTGTTGTGAAAAAAGAAGAAAACAAAAGAAACAGGAAAAAGGGAAAAATAAATTAGGAAAAGAAAATAGAAAAAGGGTGGGGGAGATAGCTCAGGGGCATAAGCACCTACCTCGCAAGCACAAGGTCTCTAGTTTGACCCCCAGCCCCACATGCCATGCGATCTTGCCCTAGATCGCCAGGCTCACCACCTCAGAACACGTACAGACACCCACGTCGAGCCCCAGAACCGGGCATGATGGTGCATGCCTGTAATCCCAGGACTCCAGAGGTTAAGCCAGGAGGATCTCTGCAAGTTTGAGACCAGCCTGGGAGGTACAAAAGCGAGCAGAAGGCCAGCCTGAAACATAGCAAGACTGGAGAGAGAGAGAGAGAGAGAGAGAGAGAGAGAGAGAGAGAGAGAGAG
>NW_004525101.1:22539-51708 GCF_000260255.1 Octodon degus
TAAGAAGAAAGAAAAAGAGAAAGAGAGGAGAAGAAGGAGGAGGAGAAAGAAAAAAGAAAGAAAGAAATTTTTAAGAAAGAAAGAAAGAAAACAGAAAGAGAGAGAGTACCAAGAAGAGCAAGGAGAAACTTCAAGATCCTCTGTCCTTGCTGGAACCCAACCGACTGGGAGGGAGGCACACAGGTGGGCCAGCAGGCGGGGCTCCTCCAGCCAGCGCTGCTGCACTTGGTGCCACCTCAACTCACTGTGAAGCTCTGGGAACCCAGAGGGAAAGTCACGGTGGCTCCTCACATTGTGAGGATGCCAAACATACTCGAAATACAGAGAGGTCATGCTGAGGATGTCATTTCTATATCCGCATGTGAGGTGAATACCCTTCTCTCCCCCAGCTGCACCCAGACATGGCTATGAAGCCTGCACAGGGCCTGAGCAAGGGGAGAAGTGGAGCCCTCACTGAACAGATTGCCAGAAGCATTCGTGTCACAATGCACCCAAGTGTGTGATTTGGAGAGTGACATTTGAGGCTGTGTCATGATCTCAGCTATGTGAATAGATGCTGAGGGCAAGAAGCTGTGTGTTTCAGACCAGAACTTTTACTCCTGACTGTGGAATCCTGCCAGAACCTGCCAACACTCTTCACCATTAAAGTGTGGGCTTGGACAAAATGATGCTGGTCGGGGATTGTGCAAGTGTACACAAAGTAGGTTTGCATTTCTTATCACATGAAATGAAATCATTTCGGACCCAAGGGGCATTACTAACATAACTCCAGTGTGAACCATATTAGGTCCTAGTCTTCAGAACTGTTATTTCTTTGGGACAAGGCAAAAATTAGCACAAAAGAGTGAGGGGTAGGTGCGGTTGCTCCAGGCAAAGGCCCGGAGCAGGGTCCATGCGAGGAGTGTGAGTCCAAGTTCTGTGCACATTGTCTCAGGGAAGTCTGTGAGAGTGGTGCATGGACACAGGCCTCCCTGAGGAGATCAACTGGCACCTCCATAACTGAGACCCGGGATGGTAGCCAGGCCTCAGCACATAGGCACACATGTGCCTTTGGATGACACACTAATGAGTGAGGCCAACAGCATGGAAGTCTGAAGCGGCAGGAAGGAGCCAGCAGATGGACTCTGGAGAACCCACAAACAAAAGTCCAGTCCCAGCACCCACATCCACAGGCCGAGATTAATACCATAGCCAACACATTTCTGGGATTCAGAGTCGAAATTACCATAGAACTATAAACACCAGTAGTATTTCACCAATTTCATTCTCCCTTGTTTGTCTGATTGGCTATGCCTTTCCTGTCTAGTTGGATATCATCTTGTTTAGTTCAGTATGCCGCAGTCATTTATTTATTGCTTTATTTTTTCTTTTTTGTTTCTCTCCTCTCTCATCTCCTTTTTTTCTTGCTTTCATCACTTCTTTTCATTTTGATTCTCATTCTTTTTTCTTCAGTGTTTAGGTTTGTTACCTTTTCTTTTCATCCTGTTCTATAGACTGTCTTTCTCTTTTTACTCAACTATTTCTTGAATATAAACTCTTAAGGGAGGAAACATTGTCTTCACTTTCTGACTACTACTTTGTATCCCATTTCATTCTTTCCCTCCTGTATCCTGCAATTTCCCAAAATTTTAACTTTAATCTCAGGGCCAGCCAGATAGCTCAGTGGACTGAAGCACCTGCTTAGGAAAGAGCACAGGCACCAGGGTCCGATCACCTGTGTGCTGTGTGGGCTCCACACCCTGGGGTGCACTAAGACAGCAAACAAGACTGGGTATATTGGCACATGCCTATAATCCCAGCATTTGGGAGACTGAAAACAGGCGAATCACTACAAGTCTGATCTATGTAGTGAGAACCTGTAGACCCTGTGCTAAATACATTAAAAACTTTAATCTCAAGGCTTGAAATTATCTCATGTGACTTCCCTCATCACTTTAGACAAACCTCTATGCATCTTAATGCCCCTTCACCCCACAGAAGAAAAAAATCCCCAACTAAAGGGAGAAGCACAAGTGCACTGTATATGGTTGATTTGGTTATATAATCTTAGAGTCTGCTCCCTGTGGACAGTGGTAATAGGTTAACAATTACAGCAGTTCATCAGTAGTTAAGCTATACTTGAACCTATTACTATTATGAGTTGAACTAAGTTAGTCAAGATTTCATATATATATATATATATATATATATATATATATATTTCAATGTACTGTTCCCAATATGATAGCATTGTGAAAGCATGAGGGCATGATCATCACCATAGCCCACTACCAAAGGATTAGGAGCTGAGCCAACTGTGATCTTGCATCCTTTGCAAATTGAGACATTAGGGCCTTAGGATCGTTACAAGAAACCATTTACATCTAGAAGACATCCCTGAAGAAAAGACATCCTCTAAGTAAACCTCAATATTAGAGATAAAGCTATAAATCTTAAAAATCTGACAAGTATCAGCATACAAAACAAAATAAAAAGGAGAACAGAAAATGACAAGACACAGAAGCAAAATGTAATGCCAGCCCTCAGCCCCAAAAGGACAAGCCAAGAACTCCAGGAGATATATGAAACTGGAAATAAAATACTGAAACTTTCTAAAACAATCACAGTGGAAGTGAAAAAAATAAGTGGGAAAAGCTATGGAGAAAGTACTCTCTCGGGTAAGAAAATGAATGATGCTTAATATCAAAGATATTAGAGAAGACACAGATAAAAGAATGGATGCACTTACAAAAATGATGGAAACAAAAAATACCCAAATAGGAAAGAAATGAAATCCCTGAAATGGATCCAAACAGAAATCCAAGCTGGTAAAACCTCCACTGAAAGTATGTGCCACATGTTGAATGAAGAGGAGAATTGGAACTCAGACCTTGAAGATGAAATTGCAGTTAGTGATAAAAATGATATCTTAAAAATAGAGACGATTAGAGCCAGGGAGATGTCTCAGTAGAATAAGCGCTTCTCTGGCAAGAGCAAGGGCCTGAGTTCAATCCCTGGTTCCAAAAAAAAAAAAAAAAAAAAAAAAAAAAAAACAGACTATTAAGAGTCAGTACAATAACTACAAGATGAAGCAAAGAAGAAAACCTAAGATTGGTGTGGGTCAAAGACAAAGCTAGAGATAGCACAAATGGCAGAAAAAATTCTTCACAGAAATAATGGCAGAAACTTCCCAAACATGGAAAAATATTTGACATACAAATAAAGGAAACATATAGAACTCCAAACAGTCATGACCAAACTAAAATTACACCAAGACATATAATAACCAAGATTCCAGAAATTCAGCAAAACAACAGAACATTAAAAGCTGTCAGAAAAGGACCAGCAAAATAGCTAAGCAGATCAAAATGCCGGCAAGCAGGCACAGGGGCCAGGATTTCAATCCCTTGGCCTGCTGTGCCTTCACTGCCCCTGGGTCGCACTGACACAGCAATTGAGACTGGAAGTGGTGATTTGTGCACCTGTAATCCCAGCCTTTGGGAAGCTGAAAATAGGTGGATCACTACGAGTCCAATGTAGTAGTAAGACCCTGAACACCCTGCAGAACCTTCCCTAAAATACAAAAATTAAAATTAAAATTAAAAAAATTTTTAAAACCTTACAAATGCTGTCAGAGAAAAGAGGTATATCACCTATAAAGGGAAGCCCATCAGAATCACAGCAGGCATCTCCATGCAACCTCTCAAATCAAGAAGATCGTAGAGTGCAGAATTTCAGGAACTGAAGGGAAAAACTTTCAGCTCAGATTGATGTACCCTGTAAAACAATTTGTCAAAATTAATGGATAAATAAGATACTTCCACAACAAGGGACAATAGAAGAGATTTGGGAACACCAAACCAATGCCATGAAATGTGTGAAAAGATATTCTAAACAGAAATAAAAATGACCATATATCTCAGTTACTCTTCTCTCATTGCTGGACAAATACAGGACACCCAAATTCAAGGAAGGAAAGGTTAATTTAAGTCACAGTTACTGGAGGTTTCAGTCCACACTCAGCTGGCTCCAAAGCAGCCTGGCACATGGCAGAGAGCAACCTTTCATGGCAGCAACAAAAAGCAAGAACTCAAGAAAGGAGGGGTAGTAGCAGCTCAAGCAGCTGGCTTCTCTTCCCATCATACATTGAAATGCAAATTACCTGCCCCAGGGCAGGTGCAGCATCCACACCCACAACAATCAACCACAAACTCCAGAAACTACCCCAAGACTGCATGAAGCTTTAGGGGAACACCTAGACACAAAACATGATGCCATATTTCCAAGAATGAGCAATAACACATTTGTAATGGGAGAACTCAAAACCCCATTGTCACAAAGAGATAGAACAACTAGATAAAAAATCAGCAAAGAAATAACAACTGAAACACACCTGTACACAAGTGAATTTAGATGTTTTCAAACTATTCCAAAAAACTTCATAATAATACACATTCTTCTCAGCTACACACAGAACATTCTCAAAAATAGATCATATACTAGACCATGCTTAAGTAAATGCAAAGAAGCTGAAATTATCTCATGCGTAGTATCGTACAATACTGCAATGAAATTATAAATTCATGGAGAAGGAAACCACAAAAACTACATGAACACCTGGAAATTAGACAATACCCTCCTAAACAATCAATGAGTCAGACAAAATAAAGAAGAAATTAAACAATATCTACAACTCAATGAGAATGTGGATACAACATAGCAGACCTTATGGAACACAATGAAAGCAGTCCTAAGAAGGAAAATTATAGTGGTGAATTCTCACATCAGGAAAACAGAAGGAGCACAAATAAACAACCTACTATTACACCTCAATCTTCCAGAAAAAGAAGACCAAGACAAACCCAAAGCCCATATAAGGGAGTAAATTGTAAAGGTCAATGATGCAATAACCAATAGAAACCAAGAAAACAAAACAGACAATCAATAACTCTCAGGATTGAGTCTTTGAAAAAAAGGAATAAAATGGATAAATCCTCAATCAACCTGATCAACAAAAAGAAAGAAAAGACTAAAATTCATTGACTAATGAATGATAAGGGTGAAGTCACTACAGATCCTGTGGATATTCAGAAGGTGATCAATGACTACTTCGAAAAGATGGAAAGAAGAAGCAATAGATAGATTTCTATATATATATGAACTACAACAGCTGAATCAAGAAGATATAAAAATTGTGAATAATGCAATATCAGTTAAGGAGATTTAAAATGTACTTTTACCCAGGCCTGCCGTGCTGGCCCTGCCCACAGGCATGCTGAGAGGACAACTGAGACTGGGCTTGGTGGCTCCTGCCTGTCTTGGGATGTAATAGTAGGTTGTTTATTTGTGCTCATTTTTATAGCTCTTGGGAGGCTGTAAACAGGCAGATCACTATGAGTCCAAGCTAGAAATGAGATCCTGAACACTCTGTAGAACCTTCCCTAAAATAGAAAAAAGAAAAGTAATTTTAAAACATACCAACAAAGAATCCCAGCTCCTCATGGATTCACTGTTGAATTCTACAAGAAATATAGACAAAATCTAATGTGGGTACAAACTTTTTAATGAAATTGAAAGGGAAACAATATTCCCTAACTCATTCCTGGATTGGAAGCAGGTACTATCTTGAGAGAAAAACTACAGAAAGACACAGCCAACATAAGAGAACTACAGGCCAATCTTCCTATTGAACATATGTGCAAAATCCTCAATAAATCCTAGCAAATATAGTGCAGCAAATTCTCAAGAAGATTATACATCATGACCAAGTGGGATTCATCCCAGCAATGATGGGGTTATTCAATATATGCAAGTCCATAAATGTAAAACACCTCATCAACAGAACCAAGACAAAATCTTCACAAAAGACATCATCTTAATAGATGCAGAAAAGGCTTTTGACAAAGTCCAACACTTTTTCATGACTTAAAAAAAAAAAACCTATAGGGGGCCTGGCCCTAGCTCAGTTCTTTAAGTGGCTGCTTCCACCAAGCTGTCAGGCTCAGGTGGCTCTAGTTCGATCCCCACAACACTCCAGCCAGCCAAACAAGCCCTGAGGGCATTCAGAGCAAAAAAAAAAAAAAACCCTATAGAAAATCAAAATTGTTGGTCTTTCCCTTAACCTGATAAAAACAATCTAAGACAAACCAATGGCCAACATCATACTAAATGCACCAAAATTGAAAGTCATCACTTTAAGATTAGAAACCAGACAAGGATGCCCACTGTCAACCCTTCTATTGCACATAGTTTGGAAACACTATCCAAAGCAGTCAGACAAGACAAAGAAAAGAGGAATACAGATTGGAAAGGAAAAAGTGAAATTATTATTTGCATATGACACAATACTGTACATAGAATACCCCCACAACTCTACTAAGGGATTTGTAGACTTAATAACCAAATTCATGACCATGGCCAGATACAAAGTCAACACTCAAAAATCAACACAAATAATGAATGCACTGAGACATAAATTATGGAAGATACGTCTTTCACAATAGCAACCAAAAAATAAAATATTTAGGAATCAATCTCACAAAGGAAGTAAAAGATTTATACAGTGAAAATAACAGTACTCTGACAAAAGAGATTGGAGATGATTTCAGAAAATGGAAAGATAATCTTGCTCCTAGATAGGAAGAATCAACATTGTGAAAATGGTCATGCTCCAAAAATTGTTATACAGATTGAATGCAATCCCAATGAAAATACCTCTAATATATCTCACAGATCTAGAACAAAACATTCCTAGAATTAATCTGGAAACAGAAGAGACCTAGAATAGCCAAAGCAATCCTGGGAATCAAAGAAAAGGCATGAAACATCATAATCCCTGACTTGAAATTATTCTACAAAGTTACTGTGATAAAAACAGCACAGTACTGGCATCAAAACAGATCTGCTAATTAATAGAACAGATTAGAAGACACAGACACAACTACAAATACACTCAGCCACCTTAGCTTTCACAAAGGGGCCACACAGGTTCACTGGAAGAAAGATACCCTCCTTACTAACTAGTACTGGAAAAACAGGTTTTCTACTTATTGAAATCTAAAAATAGACCCATGCTTATCACTATGCACAAAACTACAGTCAAAATGGTTCAAAGGTTTAACTATTAAAACTGAAATATTAAATCTTTTGGAGGAGAGAGAAGGTACAAACCTTAAGGACATAGGGGTAGGTACAGAGTTTATAAACAAAAGTCAAACTGTATGAGGAATACTTCAAGAATCAACAATTGAGAGTCATCTCTTTGAAAAGTTTCTGGATGCCAAAACAAATGACCAACAGAGTAAGAAGAAAACCCACGAATTGGGAAAAGAATTATAGCCCTATTATAAAAGGGCTATAATTATATCCTTCAAAATTATATCCTTCAAAAGACTCTTATCTAGAACATAGAAAGAATTTTTAGCCTTTCAGCCAGAACCACCATCTTCCAGTAATTTGCCAAAATGACTGACACAAAGGACAGGAGGAGGGGAACACAGTATATGTTCTCCAGATCTTTTATTTATTTTTTATTTTTTTTTGCTTCATAAACCAGCATTATTATTTATCAGTAATTATGCATTTTATGGCTATTACAGAAATATGTAAAATAATAATAGGTCAAAACATTAAAATCTTATTTATTGCTAAAAGAAGGTTGATTTAAATGTATGAAGTAATCTGAACTTATTGTTGTGAGTTATCAGGCTAAATGCATTTATACTGATAGATGTTTCTAATTGATACTAGGCACATATTATCCTCCTATAAAATTCTGTCAGCTTAATAGAGACGAATAGTGCCCAGGCTCAGAGATCTCTGCCCCTGCCACATGTTTACAATGCCATCAAAATGCTGACAGAGATTGATGGCATCTGTCCTGAAGAAGTTACCCAGACTAGCACGGCATCAAGAACTGAGGCTAACAGCTCAGATCCAGTAGGTGCATTGTACACTCCATATCTTGGTCTCCACTTAGGAAGACAAAGTGTGGGGATAACTTGAGTCCATCTTGCTTTATCTAGATCATAACTGAGCACTTCTCACTCTTATATCTTAGTATATTGTCTTTAGGACAGCAAGACACAGAAGAGCTCAGTGTAGAACACAACTCTGATGTGAGGTAGACACAAACTGGGATACAAAATGAGCTTTGCCGAGCTTTCGTTTTTTGTTTTTTTTTTTTTTCCCCAATTCATGTATTTTGTACATGGTCCAGATCTTTTAGAAAATATGGAGTTGTTCCTTTGGCCATACACGTGCAAACCTACAAAAAGGGTGATATTGTAAATATCAAGGGAATGGGTACTCTGCAAAAAGGAATGCCTCACAAATATTACCATGGCAAAACAGGAAGAGTCCACAACATTACCCAGCATGCTGTTGGTGTTGTTGTAAACAAGCAAGTTAAGGGCAAGATAATTGCCAAGAGGATTAATGTGAATATTGGGCATATGAAACACTCAAAAAGTCATGATAGCAACCTGAAACATGTTACAGAAAATTATCATGAAAAGAAGGAAGGCAAAGAGAAAGGTACCTGGGTTCAACTGAAGCACCAGCCTGCCCCTCCCAGAGAAGAAGCACACTCTGTGAGGACCAATAGAAAGGAGCCTGATTTGTTGGAACCCATTCCCTATGAATTCACGGCATATGCTGGGGACATTGCTCTGCAATTCAGCACCCAATTGCCAGTTTAAATGTTCAGGTCCTATATAAAAATGAAATCATCCTGTGTTGTAAGGGTGGTTTTCTTAGATGAACAGGCATGTGGAGCCTTCTTGCCAGAAATATTTGTAGCAGATTTTCATTGTATCTAGTAATTGTGTCTAGTCTTTACACTTCAATGCTTTTGTTGCTGAAAGATATTGCTGAGGTACTGTGCAGGTGTATACCCAAATATTCAAATATTTATAAAATATTTATGTTGGCTTGAAGATCCTGTAAATCACCATGTGTAGGAGACACTTCCAGTTTCCCATCTCGGTCCAAGAAGCCAATATTTGTAATCCCAAAGTTATGTTACTGAAATCCCATCAGGTTAATTCCAATCTACCACTTTCAATGCAACCCACGGTAAAAATAAAGACACTAGAATATATTTTCAATCATTGAGGAGTCAAAGGACTCTAAGTCCAGCCCCAGAGATTGCTTTCCAGAACAAAAAGAGTGACCCAGGGCCTCACCCGGTTTTATTCAGTGGAGGAGTGGCTTGAGGAAGATCGACTGAGAATTGTGGGAAGGAGGTAACTACTGTAAGATGAGGCAGGTGGGAGGCCTACATTTACCTCTGCCATATGCAGAAAGGATATGCAGAGAGAGTAATCTGCATTATATTATTATGCCATTGAGATAATATCTAATGTTTTGGGAGGTCTGGTGCTTCAGCTCTGATGTAGTCTTTCAAACCCTAGGAAGTCATAGCCTCTGTCTTGAGGCTCGATCCCAGCTGGTGGTGCAGAGCATTGGCTCTTTGTCCTGTCTCGACCTGGCTCACGTTAAAGAGCAACAGGTCTAGGTTACCAAGGAAACATGCACCCCACCTTCAAAGACTATCACCAGCATCTCAGCTAGATCAATAGACATTGTTTAAGGCCAACTGAAGGATAAACAAAAGTCCTAGCCAGCCCTGTACAGAGAAAAACGAGGAAATAGGGTCAGGCTCAGTCAAAATGGAGACAGTCACTCTTCTTTCAAGGAGAGCTACTCAGGTGGTCCTCCACAACCATGGGCAAAAGATGTACCACAATAAATGGAAGTCATTTGAGAAACAAATGTGAGTCCATTTCATTCAAATAAATTGTTTAAACCATCAAGTCAAGAAGAGCATGGAGCAAAGTACTTCAAGTCTTGCAAGAAAACAAATTCCAACCCAGACTGATCTATCCTGCAAAACTATCTTTCAAATATAATGGAGAAGTGAAATATTTCCATGACAAAGAACAGTTAAAGAATTTCATGATGACAAAGCCAAGCCTACACAGACTACTAAATGATGTTCTAGAGAGGGGGCAAATTGATCACAGCCCCATGAATGAGAATGGAAAGAACCTGCCAAATAGGGCAAACAATTAAACAGAGGAGAATAAGAGGTATACAATAGTAGTCTTTTAGTTATTCTTTTGTGTTCAGCAGCAGAATATTTCCATCAGCACACTCTACAAATGGACTTCTCTTCCACTTGATGAGTCATGATTCCACCTGAGTCTACAGGGTGGATTTCAAAGAAATAGCTGTAGCTCAGTTCCACAAGTGACGCCTAGCCACCAGTAACTGTCACAGTCATTATGCATGTCCACAACACACTAGAACTTTGTGCGATATCCTATCCTCAAACTGTTAGAAATGCTGGTCATTTACTTGCCATCCCAGTATTTATCTTATGTTTTACTCTTAGTACTTCTTTGCTATCATGAAAACTTTCTCTTAGTTCAATTGTTTTGAAACATTTAATTTTCTGAATATTGCTTAGTCTTAATTTTTGTTCTAAGATTTATACTATGTCTTTGACTTACAATTTATTTAAAAGACATTGTACGATATCTTCTCCTAGTTTTACAATGCTGACATACCCTCTCATGCCAGAAAGATTGGCTGTCATCAAGAAGTCAAAAAGGAACAAATGCTGGAGAGGCATTTGGGGAAAAAAGAACCCTTCTACACTATGGAAATCAGTGTGGAAATTCCACAACAAGCTAGAATTGGACATCCTATTCAAGCCAGCTACTCCCTTCCTAGCTATTGTTCCAAAAGAATTGAAATCATCAGACCACAGTGATATATGTGCACCCATGTTTATAGCAGCACAGTGAATCATAGCTAAATCTTGGAAACAACCCAAATGCCCACCAACTGAGGAATGGATTAAAAAGATGTGGTATCTTTAAACAATGGAATATTACTCAGCTATAATAAATTATAAATATGTGAATTTTTCAGATAAATGCATGCAACTAGAGACTGTAATGGCAAGTGAAATAAATCAGCCCCACGTGTGCAAACATAATATTGTCTTGCTAGTACGAGAACCTGAAAAGTAAACAATATCTGAAGGAACCTCTGCACACTGTGGAAGGGAAAGAATTTGTTCAATGGCAAGGAAAAAGTCAGATGAGGAAAAGGACAAAAGAAAGAGAAAAAAATGTATTTGTCAGTATCAGGATAATTTGGATAATTGAACTGCCGATTTCTGCTGCTTTTTGGAAAAGAACAGTTAATGCTTAAATTTTTGTCCTTATTTTTTCTTTTCTTTATAATGTATTACAGTTTTTTTGGCTGGCATGATTCCAGGTCGGAACATAAAGAGGTACCAGAAATCAAACCCAGGTCCTTACATTTGTGGCCATCGTTCAATTCCTATAACTTTGCTTAATAGACTTTTATATTGTTTCTAATGCTTTCACTTTTTTCTATATTGTATCTTTTAAAACTTTTAAAATTTTTGAGGAAGAAATTTGCTTTTAAGTCTATGTTAATTCTCCATTGTTACACAATACCTTCTAATCAACTTAGAAGTAGGAAGCCAGTATTTTGGCTCACAATTTCAATGGCTTCTGTGTGTGGACAGGTGGCCCTGTTGCTCTCTAGCCTATAACTGGGGCGAAGGTGGCATATGATTCCCAGCCATGACCTGGTAGATGTTCCAGTTTTTGAAACACTTGCTCATAGTCCCAAGCTAGCAGCCATGCTGGGTCTAGAACTCAGGACCTTTCTGCTGTGAGATTATTATTATTATTATTATCATTATTATTATTATTAATTACTGCAATGTAACTAGTACAGGGTCGACAGGTTCTGTAGGGTCTCACTACATAGATCAGACTTCCAGTGATTCTCCTGTTTTCAGCCTCCCAAGCGCTGGGATACAGGCATGTGCCACCACGCCCAGCTCAATCTCTGCCTCAGCCTGCTCGGGGTCTGGCCGGCACGTCACTCCGGGAATCGCAAATCCCAGTCTTTGCGCTGGGCTTAAGCAGGTGCTTTAACTTGCTGACCTATCTGACTGGCCTCTCTCTCCTATTGAGCAGTCCCTGTCCCTCTCACCATGTCTGTTACACCTTTGGGGCCTTATATACTCTTTCGGTTTCTTACACGTGCAAGTCTGATTAACTTCACCCATCTATGAGCGTGGGCTCCACAAACAGGATTCTGTGCAATGAGGCTCGTGTTATCCCCGCCCTGCAATTTCAGAAAGGAGTTGGGCGCATGCGCGTGGTGAGGCTCTGCCCAGGTGCAGTGAGCTCAGTGATGAGAGCTCGCAAATGTCCACACGCGATGCGGCCAGCAGAGGGCAGCAGCGGGGATGAAGGGCACAAGAAGCCCAGAGGTGCTGGTGAGTGAGGCGCAGAGGCAGGCGCTCCACAGCGGATGTGAATGAATTATTGACTTCTGCATGTGTGTATTGGGACAGATCTTGCACTCTTGAGACACAAGATTTCATGTTCCAGTGCAAGAGAAAGTCAGGGAAGTAGACACAGGTGTAAAGAGAGAAATGGCCTAAGCACAAGAATACGTGAGGGAGAGATACCTAAGCATGACGCCCAATGGTGAGTTGCGGGCATTTGCTGTTAAACCTCTGCCTTCTTTCCTTCCTTCCTTCCTTCCTTCCTTCCTTCCTTCCTTCCTTCCTTCCTTCCTTCCCACGGCTGCTGCAGCACTCAGTGTGCAGCTTATTACTTCTCTGAAGCCTTCCGCCCGCACTTCCTACCTGCAGCCAGTCTTCCTTTCAGTCCAAGCTGCTCAGTCCAGGTCACTCTTCCTCCAGCGTGGTTATGCTGAATTCACCACTCTTGTCTAACATTTGTTTTTGAGATTGATCATCAGTGTGTAGACCAGGTGGTTGCATTACTACGTGCGACTGTCCAGAGGGCATCTTCCCTAGGAGGTCGCATTAGACATTTCAGACCTTGCGCCTCTGGGATGGAAATCATCATCCCCTCCCTGCTTCTTCTCTGAACCTGCAGCTCCCTCAGCAATGCCCCGAGTGGCTGAGTGGCCAGCAGAGGACAGAAGCGCCAAGAAATCCTGTGTTGGGCTCACCCCAGCCCCAGGCCAGGGGGTTCTGCTGAGTTCCTAGAGACCCAGCAGCCCCTGCCTCATTCCAGGGTGGGCAGAGATTGAGAGGGGTGAAGAGGGCACAAGTGCGCGGGGCAGAGTCCTAAGCTGGCCTGAATGTCACCTGGCAAGATAGGGTGGTAGCTGTGTGAGTGGCCTCTCCTTCTTGCTTTACAACTATCAGAACTAATCCTGAGGTCCTGCCCTAATGACTTTATGTAACCCTCATCGCCCCCACCCCCACCCCAGGCCCGACCGGTGAAAGTAAAGGCACATATTTATAATTATTAGGGATCCAAGGGGCCCTAAATCCAGCCATAAAGATGGCTTTCTGGAACAAAGAGGATGACCCTGGGACACACCCAGGTTTATTCAGTGGAGGAGTGGCTTGAGGAGGAATGACTGAGAGTTGTGGGCAGCAGGTGAGTACTGTGAGTTGAGCTAGGCGGGTGGCCTACATTTACTTCTGCCATATGCAGAGTGAATATGCAGAACTGTAATCTGCATTATGCTTTTGACAGTATCTAATGTTTTGGGGACTGGTGCTTCAGCTCTGATGTAATCCTTCGAATCCCAGGAAGTCACAGCCTCTCTCTCGAGGCTCCATCCCAGATGGCAGTGCAGAGCATTACTTCTACCATTCTATCTCTATCCGGCTCACATTAAAGATCAACATGTATAGGATATCAGGGAAACACGTACGCCACCTTCAAAGACTATCACCAGCACCTCAGCTAGACCAATAGACATTGCTTAAGGCCAATTGTAAAGATAAAGATAAGCACTAGCCAGCTCTGTATATATCAATACAAGGAATTAGGGTCAGGCTCAGTCAAAATAGAGACCATCCCTCTTCTTTCAAGGAGAGCTGCTTAGGTGGTCCTCCACAGTAGAGCACTTCAGAAATCCCAGAATTCAGGAGGCTGAGGTAGGGGAATTACAAGTTCTCGGCCATCAGAGTTTAGTCAGCAATGTAGAGAGACTCTTGGCTCCCAACAACACCAACAAACCTTCCATATTTGTGTGTATGAACCTTGTACTCTTGAGTAACCTCAGTATCAGTAAACCATATATAAATATGTTGAGTCCGTGTAGATATCTAGAACAAAGAGAAGCATTGTATATGCTGGGCTTGGTGGCCATACCTGGAACTCAGCTCTCAGGAGGCAGAGATTAGCAGACTGCCAGAGGTTCTAAGCCAGCCTGGAGAACCTAGTGAGTTCTACAGGCCAATGTAGGCCACCTACTGAGAGCCTATCTTAAAAAAAAGAAAAAAGAAAGAAAAAAGCATTGGAAAACCTTAACTTAGCATAAATGCCCTAGTTTGCCTTTCCCCTTCAGACTTAAGTGTCTCTTCACTCACGATTTTCTGTTTAAGCCTTACTGCTCTTTTAACTTAGGTCTTCTTTCTCCTCAACATTCAGTGGAGGCGCAGGGCCCCTGTATTCTTGCTCTCCTCAGTCTACCCACAGCCATTGCCATGTCCCCAACCTGTCAATACTGTCTGTCTTTACCATCAACTTTCTTTTTTTCTTTCTTTCTTTCTTTCTTTCTTTCTTTCTTTCTTTCTTTCTTTCTTTCTTTGAACAGGGAATGAAACTCAGGATCTTGCCCTGTAAGGTAGGTGCTTATGCCTCTGACCTATACATTTTTATGAGTCATTGATTAGCTGCTTCAAGCAAAGTAAGCACAATAGCTTACCACTGCCATGATCAGCAACAGTGAGGTCCTGAGCCTCTCCAGTTATGAGGCAAGGCAAGTTTCCCTCAGAAAAGCCAATGTGACAATCTTCTCCATGGGTCTGAGCAGTACACCATCTTTCCCCCTGTAACCAGGAAGCGATGCTCAAGATGAGCACCAGAGCTCCACCAAGTTCACTGGGAGAGCCAGCAAGACAAGGCCCTCCAACAGAACAGCCCAAGAGAATGAGCAGCATCCAACAGCTCCAACAGCTTCTCCAGACAGCATCTCTCACAGTGTTCTGGCAGCTTCTCCTGTTCTGCCTTTCTGTTGCTGGTAATGGTCCTCAGGTGAGACTCATGCACCCAGCACCATGCTAATTGAATTCAGTTGGGTGTAAGACGTTGCCCACCAGTTTACTACTCACTATATGGATATTGGCATATAGTGCTAGCAAAAGTGAAAAATTTAAACATTAACTGTAATTTTCAAAAAAATCGATCTAAATTAGTAGTATAATCATCTCAGCTATCCTGTACATAGTGCAAGAACATGAAAGAATAAATGAAATCTGAAAGGTATAATGACTATAGTAACATGGAAAGAAATTGAATATCAGGAATAGACAAAGAATGTAAAATTTTAATGGTCACATGAAAAAAAAAATGTCCTGTTTGTGAAGTGAGGGAGCTCAGATCAGAGGGGAATGGTTGTGCCGGTCACAGGAGAAGGCTGCTCACCTCATGCTGTTTTCACTGGAATTTGAGACTATGTGAGTCAAAATTTTTTTAAGAGTTATGAAATCTTTAAATACAAAGCAAGATGATAAGTAGTGAGGATTAATAACCTTGCTCTTCTAGTTTTACTCTTCCCGTGCTCTTCCCTTTTTCCCCACAGACAGATGGTGCGAGTCCTGAGATCTCCTCTCCTGCTGCTGTTGGGACTATTGGCACTACCGTGTTCTCTTCGGGCTCTAACCCCTTTTCAAAAGTTCCAAATTCAGCATGTACAGCCAAACCCTCACCCATGTGACCAGGCAATGATTGCTGTCAACAGCCTTACAAAGAGGTGTAAGCCTACAAATACTTTTCTGCATGACGCTCTCCAGAATGTGATTGATGTCTGTAAACTGCCCAATACTCACTGCAAAAATGGCCAGTACAACTGCCACCGAAGTGCCACTCCTGTGAGTATGACTGACTGCAAGTACATTAGTGGCCAGTTTCCTAACTGCCACTACTCTGATACTCACATCACCAAAAACTTCATTGTGGCCTGTGACCCACCTCAGCCCTGGGACCCTCAAGATGCCCTGGTTCCTGTGCACTTCGATAGATATGTCTACAATTTTGATCAGTTTGTGTCTGTCTTGACAGGCCGTTTCTGTCACAGTTTCTTCTGATTTTTCTGTTTCTCTCCCCTTCCTTCATCATCTCCCTTTTGGATTTTCTTTTTCCCACAAAAAAAAGAGTGGAGGTATTGGGAGAATTAGAGAACCAGAATACTGTAGCAGACCTGGGACTGAATGTAGAGGTGAATAATTCCTTTGTGCTTGGAGATCTGTCTGTGTTGGAGGCAAGCAATGTGGAAAGGGGGTAAAGCTCTGGGCCTTTGTCACTTTTGCCAACCCTCATTGCACTGCATTCTCTGCAATAAAACAACTTCCTACTCCATTCAAGTGAGTGCGACTCTGTTTATCACCTTTGAAATGACCTTCTTCCTGTTTTCTAAGAGCGTTTTTTGTTCCTAGGTTCCAGTAATACTGCATGGTAGGTCGGAGATGGATTCCCGAGTCTTGGGTATATCAAGGGCAGAACAGCAAGTTTATATGCAGTGGCAAAGGGAAAAGCAGCTACATTTTTCTTTCTTTTATGGTTGTTTTGTTTCATTGTGTTTTATATGTGTTTGGAACAGGGTCTCACTACCCAGCTCGGACTCAGTGATTCTCCTGTTTCCAGCCTCCTCAACACTCTGACTACAGGCGTATGCTACCACACCTGGTCTCTGTAGTGGGCTCAGCACGCCCAGGTTCTGGGCCAGCGTGCAGTGTGGTGCCAGGGATCTGACAGCAGTCCCTGCCATTGCCTAAGCAGGTATCTAGGCTGCTGAGCTACCTAGCCAGCCCTCAACTATATTTTTTGAAGATGAATAAAGATGTGCTCAGGTGGCAGAAACGGAAAAGGGGTGTCAGGGTGACAGGAAAGTAAAATGCACAGGGATACATCAGGCTTGGCATTTTATAGGATGTGCCCCCCAGACCAGGGATCTCTCTGGGTCTCTGGGTAAGACTGACAACAGTGATTGACAGGGGGCTGAGTCATCTCTGAGGAATAATTCCTGCTTGGGTGTCCCAGAGTTCACTCTGCATACATTATGTATAGGAAGTTCAGTCCAAGTCTGTGAACTTTCAAAGAGGTTTAAAGCAGTGAACAGTGGGGGGGGGGGAGAGGACATTCCTGAAGGTCAGGGCACTGTCTAGTGAGCCTGCCCTCTGCCTGGGGCTGTAAACATTGTCTGTACCTGTGTTGTCTTTCTCCTCTTCTCTCAGAGCAGTTTAAGAATGGATGGCCTGGGCTGCTGCCCACATTTAGCTGGTAGGGTGGGGAGTGATGTCTACTCCAACACTCTGCCTGCACCACCTGAGTCTCCTTGAGATCCCCCTTAGAGCGCAGGCAACTCCTTTGCCCTGTATCTCTGTCAGTGAAGCCCAGCAGTCTTCCGATCCTTCACTCCGCTCATGATTGTTTATGTGTCCCATGAACACAGTGTCCCTTCTTATTTGGAGGTGAAACAGAGAGAGAGAGAGAGAGAGAGAGAGAGAGAGAGAGAGAGAGAGAGAGAGAATCATCCTTTGTCTTTTATTCTTTGTGTTGTCAGGGTGCTGAAATTAAACTAGGAAAAGGCTATCATACAACCACAATTTTTGTTTGTTTGTTTGTTTTTATTTTTTTAGAAGTTTAGGACTAAATTTGGCTTACTTTGGCTTTAAAGGCACAGTCCTCCTGTCCTGACTCCCACCCTCCCACCGACAGAGATTACAAACATGCCAACTATTCCCAGTAATCCCCAATCCTTTAGTAATTTTTTTGAAATTCTTTTGAAGATGTACAAGCAGTTCACACCAAGAGCTTGAACTGGGAGCAGTCTTTCCTTTTACACTTAGACACAAACTTCACAGTACAAATATTGATGGAAGCCACACAGGCCAAGAAAAGACGTGACCAAGAGATCATTTGTTCTTGTCTTTTCCCTTCTTCTTTTACATCATACAGAAAACGAAATCACGCCTTTACACAGAGCTGCATATCCTGCCCTTATTTTCTATTTTCTATAATGTTGAGACAATAATAAAATGACTTATTGTGTTACTAGCATTCCAGTCTGGGCTCGGACATGCCATCCTCCTGCCTCAACCTCCAGTGTTGGGATGCCAGGCCTGTGCCTCTGCGCCTGGCTTTGTTTTAAAAACAGGGCCCCTCTATGCAGACTGGGTTGGCTTGAGCTGGAATCCTGCCTCAAGCTCAGGGGTGCTGGGCCTGTTTTGAAGACTCATTGGAGGTTCAGCTCTGTGTTTGTGGAGGTAGTGCTGGGCTGGGTGACTCCTGGCTCCTAAATTGAAGAGGGAGACACAGGAAAGGCTGGATGGCCAGCAGGGCACAAGTCCAAAAGGCGATCGTTTTGTGGCTGCACAGCAGTTAGAATGAGGTCGCTGTGTGGGAACAGGGGCTCGAGGCCAAGCCATCTCCTCAGGTTTGCTGGTGGAAAGGAAGCTGCCTGCAGGGCTCTCTCCCATGCTGCCCTCACCTGTGCCCCGAGGCACACGCAGCTGCAGAAATCACCACAGCACAGGCACCCAAGATGCACAGCAAAGCCCAGGGACCTCTTTACGTGTTGTTTTTATGATGTGGGGATGAAGGGGTGACAAAGTCAAACAAGGTGATTGAGGTTGAGAGAAGCCTCAATTCCCCCCCACACCCCACACAGGGGTCTGGAATTCACGCTCACCGGAGTTCCACACCTCTCAGCATCAGCTCTCCTGGGAGGAAAGTGGCCAAAGGGGGATTCTCTGCCCAGACTGAAGGCTGCCCTGGTTAGGAGAAGAAAGGGGCAGAGAGTTAGGAGGGAGGACACAGAGACCTCTAGTGTGTGCCAACCAGTGTGACCAATTGCAACATCTACTTGTCCAGTGCTGTGCATCAGAGTGAGGTGGCGAGCCTTGGACACTTCTTATCCTGCGAGACCACCAGTCCTGCAGGTCATACCTGGGAGAGGGAATAAAGATGAACCCAGGACAGGCAGAAAAGTTTGGACGTTCACACTGACGGCTGTCCCTGAAATGGAAGATTTAGACTGTCAGGGAGATTCCTTGGAAGGATTTACCAGGCAGAATTGTAAAAGTATGTGCTCAGGAGTAGGGTGTGGGCGTTGGGCAGTGAGCTGCACTATTTCCTGGCAGTGAAAACATTCATGCTCCTCTTGAGTTCGTGGAAACTCCAACAAAAGGTGGTCCATTGCTCCTGAAAGGAACTGCCCATTTTATAGGAATGAGCTCACTTTTTCCTTTGGTACCATGTTCTTTGAGGTTTTTTGGTGGTGGTCATAGTTCTTAGTTGTTTTGCATTGATTTGTTTGCTTGTTTTTTGTGCATGGTCTCATACTCAGCTCTAACTGGCAGTGATCCTCCTAATTTCAGCCTCCCCAGTGCTGGTATTACAAGTGTGTGCCACCATGCCCAGACTTCCCTGCGGGCTTAGCACACCTGGGGCGGGGCTGGCACACCATGTGGTGCTAGGTATCGAACCCTGGTCCCTGTGCTTGCCTAAGCAGGCACTTAGTAGGCTAGCTATCTCACTGGCCCATGCTTTTTTATTTTTATTTTTTTTCAGAACCAGGGATTGAAGTCAGGCTCTTGTGCTTGCCTGGCAAGCACTTATTCTACTGAGCCATCTCCCTGGCCCTTGGCCCATGCTTTGGTAACATGTTAATAAGCATTTTTTGAATTCTTTCAATGAGCTCCTTTGTCTTAGGATTGGGTTGCTGCACTTCATCAGGCCAATTTATAGAGTTACAATATTCTGAGGAATGTGGGGTGTGGAGAGTCAAAAAGAATAAAGCATTACAGGTTTTCAAAGGAATGCTGGTGTGGACCACTTTGGGAACTTAGGCTGGATCCCGGCATTTGCAGTCTTTTTACTTATTAGTACAAGTTTATGATGAATAATGATTCATTCCCAGGGAGGATTATAGATGATAGATAGATAGATAGATAGATAGATAGATAGATAGATAGATAGATAGATAGATGATAGATAGATAGATAGATAGATACATAGATAGATAGATAGATAGAATAATATAAAGATATCGAGGGAGACATACTAATTCTTATCCATAGTCCTACCTTCTGCTCCCACCTTCATCCATCTCTTGGTCTCCTTACAATTGGCCAATGCTCTTTCCTCCTGGTGAGTGTAATCTGTCTTTTTGGTACTCTCTTTTATATTCTAACTTTCTTCTATGAGAAACCCTGTAATATTTATGTTTGTGTGTCTGATTTTGTGCCCTTAGCATGACCTCAAAGAGCATTCTTCTTCTCAAAATGACTTCTCTTTGGTAGAGGACCTGTGTATAGATTCCACCTTTCCTTCTCCTGATGGACATACAGGGTGGCTCCAAGACTCAGCTGCTATGGAGTGTGCTACTGTAAGCACAGATATGCACGTGTCATTGTCTCCACTCTTCACAGAAATCCCTAAGTGGGGAAGAGCTGTGCAAATGAAATTTCCACTTTTGACTGTTTTGAGGCTCTCTGCACCCATTTCCACAGTGGCTGTAAGACTTGGAGGACAGTGATGACTTCAGCTTCTGGTGCCCTTGTGTTTGAGGGAAGAGGCTGTTTGTTCCTCAGTCACCTCCTAGAGATGCATATGTCACAAGCTTCTGTGCCAGTTAAATCACTCAGGTAACTGCTCCCATAAGTAAAGCTCCTTATATCAGGGCTGTCAACATCTGGTCCTCGCGATCAGGCCTACTACAGAACACTGTTCTATAATTTTCACACAAAAGTGAACTAGAACATCTCATTTTCCTGGGGCTTAAAGCAAGGTGACTCAATTTAAAATCCGACAGATGTTGAGAGTACTCTCTGGAGAGTCTACTAGGAGGACCTGAAATTTCAGTACTTTTCCTCCAGTGAGCTCCTGCTGTCCTTTGATTTCAAAAACATTCTGAACTGACAGGAGGTTTTGAACTCCAGTGGCTGTGCCAGAGGCGATTTAGTGCACTTGTCAGCGTGGGATGCTGTGGCAGCCACATGCCATATACAGCTGGGCATCCACATGACACAGTGTTTAACTGTTTAAGAATGAAAACCACCATTTAGCTTATAGGCTTTGAGTAAGGACCCGCAGTGCAATGCTCTGCTTTCCAGCTAGATACAGGGTAAATGGCCTACCTACATCAGGAATTCCTAAAAGGAGCAGATAACAACCAGTTTAATCTGAGAATCAACAAATTTTGGTTAATAGGCCTATGTGTGGCCTCATAGAGACGTGGAGTTATGAGTCCAAATCTAGGAATCCAGATTTTTAATGTGCAGCTCTCTCTAGGAATGCCCTGGGCTGCCTTTCACTGTGCTGGCTCTAGTTCTAAAAGCACATTCTTTATTTCATAGATAAGATCTCATTTCCTGGGCTTCTAATATGTTCTAAGCATTTTCCTTTTGAGAAGGTATTCCAGCCTTGTATGGGGCACTGAGTATGCTGTAGCCCTAAGAACTTTTTTAAAATCATGTTCATAGAATCCAGGTTTGTAGAGCCACAGGTAACATCTTCTCAATACAGGTAGAGTGCTCCATTGAAAGAGATAAAAAGCCTTAAATGTTAGCAGCAGTGTGTCACACTGTGGTCAGCAATACTGATGTGTAGACGGCAGTGTGCAAGGTATCAGAATTGGTTGATCAGACATCATGAGTCAGGCTGTAAGGAGAGGCAGAGGAAGGCATCCTTAGACACAGACAGAATAGGCCATGTCATTCCATTTACTATGTGATTTAAAATAGCATATGGTTTAGGAACCATCAGATGAGCACAGTCCCAGCTTCAGCACTGGCCAGGAATGCTGGACAGGCTGGCAGTGCCCACTTCAGTTCAGCACCAGAATGGTGAGCTTGGGACTGGCACTGGCAACCAATCATGATCTTGCTTAAGAAATTTAGAAATTAGGCTTTTTACCAAGATGGCAATGAACACAAAGAAAGAAGCCCATGCCCCTCCCAAAGCTTAAGCCAAAGCAAAAGTTTTGAAGGCCAAGAAGGCCCTGCTGAAAGGCATCCACAGCCACAAAAGGAAGAAGATATGAACATCACCCACCTTTCACCGTCCCAAGACACTGAGGCCCAGAGGCAGCCCAAATACCCTCGGAAGAGCGCCCCCAGGAATAACAAGCTTGACCATTATGCCATCATCAAGTTCCCCCTGACCACAGAGTCAGTCATGAAGAAAACTGAGGACAACACACTCGTGTTCATTGTGGATGTCAGAGCCAATAAGCACCAAATCAAACAAGCTGTAAAGAAGCTCTACAACATCGATGTTGCCAAAGTTAATCCCCTAATCAGGCCTGATGGAGAGAAGGAGGCATATGTTTGACTGGCTCCTGATTATGATGCATTGGATGTTGCCAACAAAATTAGGATCATCTAAACTGAGTCCAGCTGGCTAATTCTAAATGTATACTTGTTTTCTCAGTAAAAAAAAAAAAAAAAAGAAAGAAAAAAAGAAATTTAGAAAGTAGAACCTAAAGTCCCCAATGGGTCTTTGCTTTACAAGAATATTGTTTATAAGGGTAGGTATTTGAGCTTACAGAAAACAAAGACAGTGGTTGGTGAGACAGCTTAGCACCATAAGTGTTTGCCTGGCAAGTACAAGGTCTTCGGTTCGATCCCCAGCACCACAAAAAGGAGATTAAAAAAAAATGAAGACAGACAGCATGAACTGATTTTCCTTGGGATTTAGTGTCCCAGAGACATGGATCTACTTTTGATGAAATTTTTCTAATATATATATTTTTTAATTTTTTTATTTATTTATGTGTGTGTGTGTTTTTGTGTGTGTGTGTGTGTGTGTGTGTGTGGCCACCTCAGCCCACCAGGGGGCGGGGCTGGCTGGCATGTGGTGCTGGGGGATTGAACCACGGTCCCTGTGATTTGCTAAGCTTGTTCTAAGTAGGTGCTTTAGACCACTGAGCCATCTCACCAACCCCTCTAATATATCTTAAATATATTTTCCATTAGATCTGATGTTCATGCTCCCAATAAGGGAGATTTTTTTTTTTTTTGCCAGAAAATCATTTGTGGCAAACATAGAAAACTTTCTTTCTGATGATGGGAAGGACATCCTGGGAGAATAAGCAGGTGGAGTGGAAGTGAGTTCTCCATGCTTGTAGCTTAAAGTCACTGTAGAGCTCTTGCAACTAGGGATGCCATGAACAAACTTCACAGTGCAGGGTCAAGGAAAAAGAGGTCCAGGGACAGGAGAGAAGCAGACAATGAAACCTCAATGTCTGATGGAAAATTAAAATTTCAATCTCTCACATCAGGTGTCACCCAAGGCTCTGGCAGAGTGATGTCCCTTCAACAAGAATGCAATCACCATGGAAGCAGGTAGCCGCTCCCTGTGCAGGTGAGGGCAGCCATGCTCCCAGTGTTGGCCCTGTATTCAGAGGAAACACATGGGACATGCCTTGCTCCCTGCACTCCCTATGCCAGTGTCCAGGGTCTCCAGGTCCATGGCACACATCTTGTCTCCTACTGTCTCTCTTTGCATGTGGACTTTGGGGATTGTCTGAGCAGCAGGATTTCATTTTCTAACAATAAAGCTAGTACCCATGTCTGTTCTCACACTACAGTCTTTTCCTAGGCCTTGGGAGTTGCCTGTTTTTTGCCGGTTCACCAACCCAATGGCCATGTTTGAAATTTCATTAACACAGGTTTTATGAAGACACAGAAGCTGGTTCTGAACCCTTCATGCATGTCTGGTGGAGGACAGCCTCATGCAATGCATACCCAATAACCTTGTCCCTCCTGGCAGTCAGTGTCAATATTAATACATTTGTGGACTATCCAGGAGATATCTCAGAAACAAGGCAGCCTTTCCTGCCTCATCTTGGGTGATTTCTGTAAATTTTCATAATTTACTGGCTTACTTGTGCATTTTCTCATTCCCACTAAAAGGTATGTAATCACCTCCTTGTGTTTCTCTAAACTTCACTGAATCTCATTTTGTCAATGAAGATGCTGCTGGGGCACAGCAGCTCTGCCCAGGGCCTTACTGCAATCCCAGGCAAGTTCTGTCACCAGCCTTAGCTTGGGGTCCTGCCCAGCATGAACTGGTTCTGCAGGGAAGCAGCAGGTAGAAAATGGTACTCAGAGATCATACCCAGTCAGATCTTAAGCTAGAGTCCAAGTGGACTCTTATCTATGAAGTTGTGAGATTCTTTTCAAAACTGTTACACTTTATGTTAACGCTGAGCCATGTCATTTGTGAGACACAATCTTGCATTCTCAAAATACCTCGTAACCTGCTGAGACTCCTGGAAGCTGCACATATTAGGAGGCTGTGAGCCAGTTGGAGGGGAAGGGATGCTGCTCCCTGTTACAGCCACAGAGCTGAGTCCTGCGCAAATGGGGGTAGGGAGGCTCATCAGGAGGTGGAAGGGAGAATGTGGCTCTCAGCAGAGAGGCTCACCTGAGGCCTAAGCCTGCCTCAGGGGTCTCTGAGGCCTCTATGGGGTGCAGGATCTGTGGTGCCTTGTGGGGGCACTGAAGCACTCATCACTGACAGGATCTGTTTCTGTGGGCACATGGGGACAGCAGACTGCACAGAGCCATGCTGGGGAGAAAGATTTATTTGAAGCTCTGTGTAGCTCAAGTTTCCTCAACTCCCATGTCACCATCACTCCATTGCAGGTGAGTTATCATCTTTCTTGGCAAGCAACAGTGTGGGGAGGGAGCACATGGGAGAGTAGAGGTGTCCAGGCTGTTTCACCCTCTGGGACCCAGCCCTTTGCCTCCCTAGTCTGAGGACTTTGACCTTCCTATGTCTGCACCTGGGCATTCTGTAGATTCAGCTGTGCTGAGGAGACTCAAGAATGGCTCTTAGTGCACTAGGTGCCAGGCAACCTCTAGACCCCAATTCTTATAAAGAAAAAAATCCCATTTTCAAATTTCTATTTTGCTTTTCTGGTTTCAGCATCCTTATAAAAATCCCAGCATTTCACCCCAACACTGCGGTCCTGAGTGGGACTCACCTGGTGCTGTCTTGTAGAATCTCAATAAACTTTATCTTATCTGTGTTATTTACTGTTGGCTAATTCTCTTACTGCCCATGTACAGGCCTAACACCCCCAGTGCATGTTTCGTGCCACTGTTTTTATTAAAGGTTTTGAAGAGAGTAATTTAAATCTTCTTAGGAGGAAATGAATGCACAGACAGGAGCACAGCAGCGGTGGATCCTGGCTCTGCTCTCCCAGCCCCCACCCCGGGTGTGGAAAGTTGTACACCTCTCTGCCTTTCGCAACTATTGGATCAGTTGGTGCTGACTGGAGAAACACATTTAATGAAAGATATACAAAAATAGAATAATTCACAACATCGGCTTACTATGGCTGCAGGCTCTGGCATGGGGAATGCAAAGGGCTGGCCCTGAGACAAGAAGCACCTCATCCCGAATCCACGGTTGTCTCCCTGTCAGTCCAGATCAGGAGACTAAAGACCACACTGGACGCTGTTTCTGGAAAGGTGCTGAGGACCAGTGGCTAGCAGCAGCTCACAGGCACACATTGCAAGAGTGACCCACAACTGAAGAAACGCCAAGTATTGGAGCCCAAAAAGGCTTTAAATCCCCTTGTGACCAATGCCGTAAGCAGTTTGTACCTGAATTACAGAATGCCTTTTCGTGGTAGTGCTGTTACCTTACAACATCCCTTCTTTGCAAATAATCGGATAACTCCACAGTCTTTGATGCTTCCTCTCATTGATGTGGTGATTAAGCTAATACAGTAATGCAATGAGCCCACATTCAGCAGTACTGAAGATAACACCATACAGAGAATCCAGGGCACATCTTGACATGATTGTATTAATTCCTGTTTTACAGAGATGGGTCCTTAGCGCATGATCATTCCTATAAATTAAGTCACTTGGATTTACTCCAGAGCACATGGGGGCAGTTAAATAGTTACAGAAGGCTCACTCAAGTAGCACTAAGAAACATGCAATCACGAGTGTCCTTAGAACACAATTTAAAGGAAGCCCAGGCAGGACTGATCCTAGTCAGTCCACAGGACACCATGATGGTCTCAGGCCCCTAGGCACACATCTCCAGCTCTGGTCCTGTGATCACTGCATGAACAGGGAACAGTGGTCTCAGAAACAGCTTTCCAAACTGCCTTAAAACGAGAAGCTACTGCTTCCGAAGCACAGGCCGAATACTCTGGATGCCCCTCAGCTCCACCTGATAGTCCCTGTGAGCTCACAGAGGCGCACTGTGTGCACATACTTAGCTATTTGAAGACTAATCAGGACTTTTAATTTCAATGAGAAAATCTCCTTTTGGAAGGAGAAAGGCCAAACCTTATTCAATGAATGCACAGCCCTGTGATCATGTTGTGCCAGTTTTGCCTGGAGCTATAAACACTGTTGACACAGCTTTTCCCAACCAATTGAAGACTACAAAAATGACATCTTTATCCTTCATAAAATGTATAAAATGCTTCCTAAATGACACAGAAAAACTAGCTTAAGAAATGAAGGAAGTAAATAGTTCCCCAGTAGGACCAGCCAAATAGCTCAGTGGTTAAAGCACCTACAAGTAGGCACAGGGACCAGGGGTTTGATCACTAGGCCTGCCATGCCAACCCTGTTCCCAAGGCACAGCTGAGATGACAATTGAGACAGGACGTGGTGGAGCATGCTTGTAATCCCAGCTCTTGAGAGGCTGTAAACAGGCAGATCACTATGAGTACGATCTAGTAGTGAGATCCTGAACACCCTTAGACCCTTCCCTAAAATACAAAATAAATAAATAATTCCCCAGTAAAAATTGGCAAGGAAGAGTGTTGGGAGCTCTGCATTCTGTGGGCCAACATTAGTGTACCTCTTTGTGGAAGGATGTCACCTACCACATGATTGCACTTTTAGAAGACATGAACATAAAAGGATCATAAGAATGGTGCAAGCTAATGTATGTGTAGTGATATACCAGCATCACAGCTGAATTTCACCTTTTCTAGAATGCGGCTCAATGATGTGACATCTTGCACACTTAGGTCTTCCCCATCCCTACTACATTCCCAAACTCTTTGTGTTTTCCCACACTAGCACCTGTTCTTCAGTGCTCCATACCTTCTGCAATGCCCTGACCAGCTGTTCCTCATTCTACACGGCCTGCATGGGATGATGAAGCTACCCCTTAGGAGCCTGCCTGGACCATCAGGGAATGGCTTCCTTTATCTCTATGTGCCCGTAAACCATATCCACACGAGAGGGGCTGCTTCTATCCTGTGCTTGGTTGCTGTTTCACTACAAGCTATTGGGAGCCAAGAAGGTTTCATGCACATTAATGTGTGGGGTGAGGAAGACGGGCTTCAGAACACAAAGCCCAGTACATACGTGTAAAACTGCAAAGAGCACTTTAAAATACAGTAAATTCCCACTCTTCATCAGGACACAAATGCACTGCGAAAGTGACGATGGCTGCACAGAGGGCAGCACAAATGGGAGTGAATCCAGGGCTTTGGGAAGCTGGGTGGGAGAGCTTGTGTGGCACCAGAGATGCCTTTTCACAGATTTTACACAACTTCTGTCTTCTCAGCTTATGTTAGTGGACATGGAGCCTGCAATAAGGTGGAGAATAAAATGTAGAGAAACTGAATCCAATGCAAGTAGAACAGAGAAAAGTAACCAAGAGGAAATTCACAAGCTGCTTTTGCCTTGGGAAGAACTCTGATTCAGTGCTAAGACAACAGAAGGAAATAAAACAACTCACATTTTCAGGATTAAAGGAAAGTTGAGCACAAGAGGCATTCTCCCCTTTAAAACTTTGTCCTTTGGAAAACTTCCCAGCCCTATAGAGGCCTTGTAATTACTTTCTTGACTCTTATAGCTACAAGAGTGGAACCACATGTGCAGGATGACTGAATGTGTCTAGTGATCATTAATCTATCTTTAGAACCTATGATCTCACCTGCTAGTGACAGCTTCTGGCCTAGTGTAAATGGCTCAGTCATTATGCTGGCCATCTAATATGGCCGAAGCCCTTAAAACAAATGCCCATCTTCCCAAGACCACCTCCCTGCTTATTCTGACTCAGCCCAGGGTACAATTTCCTTTAACCCTTCAAGCCACCTCAGGGAAGACCCCAATCAGCTCCCTCAGATCTATCTAAACATCCCCTTCAAACTCCACCCCTGGCAGAAGTTCATAAAAGCCTCAGCTTCCCTTTGTTCAAATCCACAGAATTCCTTATCTTCCCCAAATTCTCTCCATGTCCTCAAAAATAAAAAAGCTCTTTCCCTTTTTCCTTCTGCTTGTTAATCTATTGTACCAGGCATCTGAAAAAAAAAAAAAAAAAAAAAACAATCAGCTAGCTAACCAGAAGAACTTCCAGGCTGTCCTGATTCTTGTTTGTACCTCCTGCTGGGGCATCACATAAAAGCTCTAGAACCCCAGAACTTGGGGCCTGATGAAATTTTGGGAATGATGGCCATCCATGCTCCACAACATTAAATAAAAGCACTTGAAAGTCCTGAGTGTCATTTCCATGGTCTGTTTGTCATTGTAATGAGATGTGGAGAAAAATTCCAGGGATATTAATAAAAACAAAACAGGAGGAAGTGCCTGCTTTGCAAACAGACCTCCATCCATCCGAGGTTCAGAGTTTCACTCTCCTTTCTGTACCATGTCCCTTGTGGACTGCAATATGACTAAAAAGAAGAAATTGGAGGGGCAGGGAAAGGGTTGTGAAATTCAGATTTTGTGGAGATTCAGTGGTCACAGCATCATCAGAGCTAGAAGTCTTAGAAAGGCTGTTGAAGCCAAGTGCTGGTGATACAGGGAGAAAAACTGGTCTCGGGTGGGTGACCTCCAAACCATACAGGGAACCTCCAAATGACATAGAGAAAAACAATCTCCTGACCTGACCTGCACGAGTTCATGTTCTCTAAAACCGAAGAATGAATTTTAGGAACAAATGGAGGTTATGAGCAGAATATACTTATTGAGACAAAGAAAGCTCCTGTCCAAGAGAGGGACGGGGTGGGGGGGGCCTGAGTGGGTAATTCCCCGGGAAGCTGTCTCTTCCAGGGACTTTTATAGTGTAAAACCATGTGAGGCTAAGGTGGAGAGAATGGGAACTCACTTAGGTGGGCAGGAGGTGGGACAAAACTATGGTCAACCAA